>NC_051392.1:5199851-5224851 GCF_015228065.2 Penaeus monodon | reverse complement strand
TATGTGTGTATGTGTGTATGTGTATGTGTATGTGTATGTGTGTGTGTGTGTGTGTGTGTGTGTGTGTGTGTGTGTGTGTGTGTGTGTGTGTGTGTGGGTGGTGTGGTGTGGTGTGGTGTGTGTGTTTGTGTATTCACTCCTACACGTTCATCTAAAACTTCATCCAATATCGCTGCCAACTTGAGGCTTGGCGTTGCAGAAATCAAGCATATGAAAAAGCGATCACGAACAACTCTCTCGCAATAACTTTCGCATGTGTGAGTCGATTCTCGTGATATGAGAAGTCAGATTAGATAAAAGCTTTCTGCTTTACTCTCGTGGTGGATTAGTTATTTTCGAATTCGTGTTCATGATCCGAAGCTTAAGAAAAGTGAGAAAAGATGGAATCGGTTCATAAGGCTATGCTGGTAATTATAATATATGATGTTAATATATCATCATTGAAAATGTTAATCTACTGTTATATCATCTTCATTATAGTTATCATAATTATTACTATTATCCTTTCCATTATTATTTTGATAATTATTATGCAATAATATGATGATAAGGCCATTATTGACCATTATGAAAAGTATAAATTTTCAACATTCAAACAGCTCTGGCATAATTTTTATAATTTTAGTGCAAATCAATAGAAGTCATCAGTAGACAGATAAAGACCCATTTACAACGACAACTGAAATCAAACGCACACACACACACGCACACGCACACGCACACACACACACACACACACACACACACACACACACACACACACACACACACACACCACACACACACCCACACCCACACCCACACCCACACCCACACGCACACGCACACGCACACGCACACACACACACACACACACTTGTCCTCGAAGGGACGTTGTAAAAAGACACGCGTTGCGGAAAGTGGCTGACCATTTCGCTCTCCGTCACAAACAACTCCCTTCTTGGTACGGTTATGTTATTGTCTCTCTTCTTAAGGTTTTTGGGTCTGGTAGTTAAGCGAACGCGGACCATGGATAGGACTCGAACCCCCCTCCTCCCTCGTTTAACAATTCTCTCAGTCCTTAGCTGCGCATATTACCATTGTATTAAAAGTACATCTATATGAGAATATATATATATATATATATATATATATATATATATATATATATATATATATATATATATTTATATATATATATGAGATAAAACAAAGAAATTGTATATGAATATAAGAATATAGAATAATGATAATAATAAAATACAAGCAAAACAAAGTAACAGTAAATTAAAATGAGAAAGAGAGAAACCTCTTATTTTAGTACAAAAAAAAAAAAAATAGATAAATAAAAAATAATAATAATTTTCCTTTGATTTCCCTTGTCTGACTCCTCTTTTTTTATTTTCAGAACAGGGAACTGCAGAGATTAGACGATAAACAGACAAATTAATTAAAATGTGAAGAAATATGATATTTGTATTCGCTCACTTTTATATATCACTTTTATATCATCCTGTGATAATAACTGAATGATAATATGGAAATGTGTATTTCCAAGTGATTCGCGAAATGTTATTGGCATTATAATAATGTAGTGACTTTTATCACATATCAGTAATGGATATGATATTACTAGCATCTTTTACATTGTTAATTCTGTCATTATTATTATCTTTATCAAACTAGCAACATTGCAACACCAACATATTAGTCAAACGCACAAAAATGAAATCAAGGCTTTTGAAAGTTCATGAAATTCCAAAAGAGATTTTCTGAAATTCAGTTTAACCTTCCCTGCTTGACCTTTACTGTTTGACCTTCCCTGTTTGACCTTCCCAGCTTGACCATCCCAACCTGGCCTTCCCTGCCTGAGCTTTTCCCTTCTTGACCTTCTCTAGTTGACCTTAACCGCATGACCCTTCCTGCTTTCTGCCTGGCCTTTTCCCAGGTTGATCTTCTCTGCTTGACCTTCCGTACTTGACCTTCCCTTCCTGACCCCCTGACCTTTTCCCTGCTTGACCTTCCCAGCCTGACCCTCCCTGCTTGACCTTGCCTTTTTTACCTTTTCTGCCAGACCCTCCCTACTTAACCTTGCATTTTTTACCTTCTCTGCCAGACCTTCCCTGCCTGACCTTTTCCCTGCTTGAGTATCCCAGCCTGACCATTTCCCTCCTACCTTCCCTGCTTGACCTTTTCCCTACCTGGCCTTCCCTGCTTGACCTTCCCTGCTTGACCTTCCCTGCCTGACCTGCCCTGCTTGACCTAACCCTACATCTCGGAAAGGCGGAAGCGACCTAACCTGATTTGTCTTCAGTAACTGACACGTGATCCCAAAAGACGTGTGTGTATATATGCGTTCACTTTGCTTCCGAATGCAGTGGTCCTTTTCTTTATGTTTAGGACGCCAGTGTCCGAAACTTTATGGAAACGATATTGAACGGGAGAAAACTGAAGTGAGTGGCCTATGGCGTTCGAGATAGGGATTTTTATTATTATTACTACTACTACTACTACTACTACTACTACTACTACTAGTATTAGTATTAGTATCTGTATCATTGTTATGATTGTTGTTATTGGTATTATTACCATCATTACCTTTAGTTTTGAGAAAAAAAAGTTGGTATCATATTTTAATAAGAACTAGCGTATGTGTGTTATCATATAACTAAAATACTTTCATTCATTTCTCCTTTCCCCTCCTCCCTTTATTCTCCTTCACTTTAATCTTTTCTTTTTATCCATTTCCTTCATTTTCAATCGATTTTTTTGTCGCTCTTTCATCCGAAGTTCACTCTCCCTCCGTCCTTTATTTACTCTTCTTTCTCCCTCTGTTCGTCCCTTTCCCTTTCCTATCCTACCTCCCATTTACAGTACAGTATTTTCTCTCCCTTAATTTCCCAATTTCCATGTATTCATTCTCTTCCCCTTTATTCATCCTCTGCTGTTGAATCACCCCCTTCACCCTTTATTTATTTTCCTTTCTTTCCATCCTCTCATTTTGTTTTATTTACTTCTCTTCCATTCCAATACTCCCTTTATCAACTCTCTTCTACTCTCTTTATCAACTCCCTTTCTTCTCCCCTTTCTTCCTCTCTATTCTATCCCCTTCCATTTAATCAACTTTTCCTCCATCCCCTTTACATATCTTGCCTTCCTCCAACCCCATCCCGCACTCAATGTAATTAAGGGCGAAAAGCCAGGCGGAGGAGATCACAGTGCTAACCAACATCCCGAGCGACAGCCAATAGGTTCCTTCTTCGCTGTGTGTGTGTGTGCGTGTGTGTGTGTGTGTGTGTGTGTGTGTGTGTGTGTGTGTGTGTGTGTGTGTTGTGTGTGTGTGTGTGTGTGTGTGTGTGTGTGTGTGTGTGTGTGTTTTATACACATGTATACAGCCACTCAGTCGACACAGCGAAGGACAAAAACCAATCGTTGTTACTGTCAGCGGACTCTCTCGATTTTCGACGGAGCCTGGGATGGGCTGTTTGGGGCTTTTATGTCGGCGGGTTGGTCTTTTTGGTCGCTGTGTCGGTCTTTTTGGTCGCTGTGTCGGTTTGTCGGTTTTTCGGTCGGAGTGTCGGTTTGTCTGTTGGTGTGTCGGTTTGTCGGTTGGTGTGTCGGTTTTTCGGTTGGTGTGTCGGTCTGTCGGTCGGTGTATCGATCTGTTAGTCTTTCAGTCGGTGTGTCAGTCTGTCGGTCTAGTGTCGGTCTGTCGTTGAGTTTTGCCGAGCCACTCAAACCGACGAATCAAGGTTAGCCGAGCCTTTCTCTAAAAGTTTGTCGCCTTAACTTTTCTTGCTGTGTGTGTGCGATGCTGTTTCTTCGTCTTCTTCTCCTTCTTTCTCTTCTTCTTCTTCCCTTTTCTTTCTTCTTCTTCTTTCCCTTCTTCTTCTTCTTCTTCTTCTTCTTCTTCTTCTTCTTCTTTCTTCTTCTTCTTCTTCTTCTTCTTCTTCTCTTCTTCCTCTTCTTCCTCTTCTTCTTCCCCTTCTTCTTCTCCTCCTCTTCTTCTCCTTCCTCTTCTTCTTGTTCTTCTTTTCTATGATAGGTCACCTTAACTTTATCCACTTTATCGACGTCCTCGGTTAACGCGCTTGGATATTGGGTTATCATCGCTTGGGTATGATATATGTGCCCTGTGTGTTCTTATCTTGCTATTAAATAAATGTTACTGTGCACACACACACGCGCGCGCACATACACACAAACACATACAAACAAACACACATACACACACATACACACACATACACACACATACACACACACACACACACGCACACACACAGCAACACAGACACGCGCGCGCACACATACACACACACACACACACGCACACACAGACACGCGCGCGCACCACACACACACACACCACACACACACACACAACCAACACACACACACACACACACACATGCACACACACACACACACATGTATACATATGTGTCTGTGTATCTATCTATTTATCTATATAGATAGATATAGATACGTATATATATATATATATATTTATATATATATATATTTATATATATATATAATATATATATAATATATATATATATAATATATATTATATATATATATATATATAATCAATATATATATATATATATATATATATTATATACATATATATATATATATATATATATATATATATATATATATATACACATGCAATTTATATGGAAAAGTAATATCCTTCCCTGACCGGACTTGTACCTCGGCTACTCCAGGTCTGACACGGAGGACAACCATAACACACGACCCACTAAAAGGAGCACTGCATTATTAAATTTTTCATAAATCTCTCAGTACCTCTGACTTAGGCTTTGAATTTCTATATCAGCATCTACCGAGTGGTCACAGGGAGTGTTTGTGATACTATCATGACTCTAGTATGAGTTTATAGACAAGGTCTATAGAGTTAGTGAGATCCTAGTTGCACACACTTTTTAGTGGATCGTGTGGTATGGTTGGTTTAGTTCTGGTCTTCCGCGTCGTACCTGGTGTGACCGAGAGATATGTGTGTGTGTGTGTGTGTGTGTGTGTGTGTGTGTGTGTGTGTGTGTGTGTGTGTGTGTGTGTGTGTGTGTGTGTTTTGATGAATATAAGTATATGCTTGTATTCGTATATATATTTCTTTCATCAATTCTTTCTTTCTTTCCTTATTTTTTGTTTGCATTCAGACTGCAAGCGTTTGCCCCATGACCCGCACTTTACTAATGGATCTGCACTTAGGCGCACTTGGGGGGCAGGACCTGTTGATTTCTTTTCCCCACAAGAACTCACCGTGCCAAAGACTGCGTGCCTGTTGAGATATCGGCGAAAAATACCTCCCGTATCCCACTCGCGGCTGCCACGGACCCAGTGATATAACAAACAACTTAATGTGGCAGTGGGAGGTAAGGGTTGAGGAGGCGTGTGTATATGTGATGTTCAGAAGGAAAGCAGAGGAAGGGGAGGGAGAAGGAATCGAAGAAAATTATATAAGTAAAGATTTTTTTTTTTTCATTCTACGCCTGTTCTCTTCATTTCTCTTTATCTTGTATAATGTATTTATCCATCTATGCAGACATATTTATTCATTTGTTATTCATAGATCTATAGATATAAGTGTTTATGAATGCGTGTATTACTATCCCTTCAGCCTTCTATTCCTTTTCACTCATATTCTTAAAATCATCTACTTATCTCTTCTCTCACTCAATCATTATTCAACCCAATTCAGAAAATTCCTTTGTTTCCCAATCATTACATCATCTCTCTCTCCCTTCCCCTCTTCCAAGGCAAAATAATAATACCTCATCTATATTTCTCTATATCTTTATTCATCAACACTATATGAACATACAGATCATATGTGATATTAGAGAAAAAGGGGAGAAAATGTAGAATTCACATCATATTCAAAGCTATTGTAACTTGGGGAAGGGGGGGTGGGGAATAATGCAAAAATGCAATAAACAAGATGGGGAATTTCAAGGAAGATGAAGATGAAAGCGAAAAAAAATATGTGATGATAAGATGTAATGCAGATAATGTGATAATGAAAGGGAAAAAAAATGTAGATGGGATGACGTAATTGATTAATTAGCATACTGATTTCTCATCAAATGAATTCAAATCAGATATTTGATACTCGTGATAATAATATAAAAAAAAGCTCCTGCTCTGGTAAGCGACTGGGAAGATTATCCATAAAAAAAAGATTATTCATGTTTATACTTTGGTATTTTATCTTAAACACTCAGGCTCCGATTAAATACGATAATCAACTGAAAGAATTAGTTACGTTATAATGTAAGGCCAAAAAAAAAAGTTGTTTGTGTGTGTTTACATTTGGTTCTTGTGTTGCCGGTTTGTGTGTGTGTGTGTGTGTGTGTGTGTGTGTGTGGATCTGTGTGGATCTGTGTGGATCTGTGTGGATCTGTGTGGATCTGTGTGGATCTGTGTGGATCTGTGTGGATCTGTGTGGATCTGTGTGGATCTGTGTGTGTGTGTGTGTGTGGATCTGTGTGTGTTTGTGTGTGTATCTGTGTGTGGATCTGTGTGTGTGTGTTTTATACACATGTATACATTTATATACGGATGCAAATGGAGGATATCCACCTTTTCTTGAACACATTCAGGTAGAAACATCTTTTAATTTACACGCTACGCTATTATACATTTTAAAAGAAGTTTCCACTTTGAATAATACACTCTGACACAAGACACAAGAGATATGAACTTTGTTCTTCACTGAACAATAACATTTTCATACGTGTTTTGTTGAATTGCTTATTTACACCTAAAGTTTTTTTGTTTTCTTTCTGTTTATTTTGTTTTATTATCGTTTATTATATTTTCCTTGACACTGATACGATTAATTGCGAGAACACACTGATTATTTTTAATGTTTCAGATTACATTGTTTATCCTCTCTGTCGAGTTTCTGTTTTGTGATAAAATCATAATTTCACTGAAGAATCCCGCTTATTAGGTTGTACACTGAATCTTCATTTCTATCTCTTCTTCTCTTTCTTCTTCTTCTCTCTCTCTCTCTCTCCTTTCTCTCTCTTCTTTCTCTCTTCTCTTTCTCTTCTCTCTCTTTCTCTTCTCTCTTTCTCTCTCCTTTCTTCTCTTCTCTTCTCTCTCTCTCTTCTCTCTCTCCTCTCTTCTCTCTCTCTCTCTCTCTCTCTCTCTCTCTCTCTCTCTCTCTCCCTCTCCTCCACAAGGCCTCCTACAGCCTACTGACGGTGGAGGGCGGACAGGTCTCCTTCGTCGAGTGCGAGGGTGAGGCTGAGACCACAGTCGAGTCGGTCACGTGAGACGCCCTTGAGATCCTCCTCGACTTCCGCAGGGACCCCTCGCCCACGCCCACGCCCACGCTCACGCTGCCCATCACACCTCCTCCTCCTCCTCCTCCTCCTCCTCCGACGCCTCCGACGCCTCCGACGCCGATGCTGGAGAGATCAAGGTCCCCCTCGTGGTCCTGGAGGTAACCTCTGACCCGACATCGCTTGAGGCTGTGGAAGGTGGCGACGAAGGGAGGCCAGACCTGCGGGGTGGAAAGGGGAGGGAGGGGTCAGTGGCTGGGTGGGGGAGAGGGGGAAGGGAGGGAAAAGGGAGGAAGGAGGGAGAGGGTGGGGTGACTGGGTGGGGTAGAAAGAGGGGGAAGGGAGGAAGGGAGGAGAGGGTGGGGTGGAAAGAGGGGGAAGGGAGGGAGGGAGGGAAAGGGGAGGGAGGGTTGAGTGGGGTGGAAAGAGGGGGGGAGGGAGGGAGGGGGGAGAGAAGGTGGGAGGGAGGGAAAGAGGTAGGGAGAGAGGGGGTGAGTGTGTGGGTGGAAAGAAGGAGGGAAAGAAAGAGAGAGAGAGAGGTAGACAGATAGAGAGAAAGAAAGAGATAGAGAGAGAGAGGGGATAAACAGACAGACAGACAAACAGACTGAGTCAAAGAGAGAATAACATTAAAATTAAATAAATAAAAATTAAATCCACCGACAGCAACAAATACAAACAAAATAACCGAATAAAAAAAGGTCAAAACAACAACATTAACGAAACACCAAAACAACAACAACAACAAACACACTAACATCCAAACGATAAACAACAACCAATAAATCAACGAAAAAAAACAAAAAAACAAAACAAAGTAAAAGCATAAACAACAACAACAGTAACTTACCTCCCTTGGCCTGGCTGAGAGCAGGATCATCGGGTAAACGCAGGTAAGAGCCAAGATTTTCAGCCAGTATGACATTACCTGAGGATTAGAAGGATTAATTAGAGATACTACGAATGGGATAAAGGATAATGAATGATAGGAAATAATGATTATGGACGAGGATGGGTGAATATGGTGGGTAATGATAGGTTAAAAGATAGGTGGCGGCCGAAGTGGCAGAGGTATGCAAAGGAAGAAAAACAGAACAGGAAAAAAATCGGATACCACACGAGGAATAACGAATACAAAAAAAAAATCTGTATAAATAATGAAAGAAATATCAACCAAAAGTTGCAAAATACGTGCATGACTGCATGATGTAGGCACATAATGTAATTTGTAAACTGATCTTAGATTTTAATATTCTTTCCATGTTTATCGCCACGTCTTTAGACTAGTAATATACTTATGCATCTTCCACTGAATGTGTGCACACCCTTAATGAATGTGTACATGTTGCATTCAATGTGTACACATGGTTCATGAATGTTTACAGCTTAAATCCAACGTATACACGCACTTGGTGAATGTGTACACGGTTGAATTAAATATGTACACACGCATGATGTAGGTATTATATGGACATGTTTGATTTGATGTATCCACTTAATGAATGTGTTAACGTTTCTTGTACACATGGTTAAGGAATATGTAAACGTTTTAATCAGATGTGTACACACATTTCATACTTGAGAACACGGACATAATGAATGTGTACACACATTTAGAATGTGCATACACGTTCAATTAAATGTACGCACACACTTAATGAATGTGTACACTTTTGATTAAATGTACACACACACACACACACACACACACACACACACACACACACACACACACACACACACACACACACACACACACACACACACACACACACACACACACACACACACACACAAGGTTTATAACTGTTTAGACATATTATTCTTTACAAGTGAAAACAAAAATTTATAGGCTTGTAAGCAAGAATAACTTGTTAAGAAACGGGAGGATCTACAGTGTAAAGTCTTGAAATAAATTGTGTATCAATATCATTGATATTGATTATAATGATACTAGTAATAGTAATGTTGGTGAAGATATTGGTTTTAGTGACAACGATGCTACTAGTATTACTATTGATACTGGTGGTGATAACAAATTAATAACAATAATGATGGCATAGTGGTAATAGTAGTGGTAGTAGTGGTAGTAGTAGTAGTAGTAGTAGTAGTAGTAGTAGTAGTAGTAGTGGTAGTAGTAGTAGTAGGAGGAGGGGAGGAGGAGGAAAAGTAGCAGTTGTTGTTTTAGAAGTAGCAGCTGTAGTAGTAGTAGTAATAGTAGTAGGCAGTTGTTGGTAGTAGTAGGTAGTAGAAGCAGCAGCATCAGTAGCAGAAGTAGTAGTAGCAGAAATAGTAGGTACTATAGCAGTAGAATTATTAATAAAAATGCCATTAGCAATAACAATTTTATTAGTAATCATGAGTAACCTTCTAGCATCCTCAATAACTTACATGAAAATAAAGACACACGAAATTCTTCCCAGTTATAAATGTGACTCCTATTAACTTTTTATATATAATTTTTCTTTCTCTCTTTCTTTCTTTCTTTCTCTCTTTCTTTCTTTCTTTCTTTTTTTCTTTTCTTTTCTTTTCTTTTCTTTTCTTTTCTTTTCTTTTCTTTTCTTTTCTTTTCTTTTCTTTTTCTTTTTCTTTTTCTTTTTCAGAACAAGATTCAATAGATGGTGCGTGTTCCTTCGTTGGCGTTATTTTGTCTGCGTTATTGTTATCATTATTATCATTATTATTACTATTATCGTGGTGTCAATGTCACTATCACTGCTCTATTGTTATCATCATCAATATTATTATTATAAAGATCATTAGCATTATAATCGTTATTATTATCAACAAAATCGTTATTATCGTTATCATTGTCACTACCATTTTTATTATCATTTATCATTACAATTATTATCATCATCATTATTATCATTATCATTACTAGAAGTATCATTAGTGTCACCGTTACTACTACTGTTATTATTATCATTATCATTATTATTACTATTGATACCACTACTACTAATTATTATTATCATTATCATTATCATTACTATAGTTATCATTATCATCACCATTATTATCATTACCATTATTACTATCACTATCATTATCATTATGATTACTTTTCAAAATTACTATTATCATAATGTGTGCGTTTGTCCCTGTATCCTTTGTTTGTATTTGTATCCAATCCACTAATACAAAGGAAGAGAAAAAAAGAAAATGAAGAAAATAAATTCAAATATTGGCGGGTACCCTTTGTTAATTCCTCCAATTTTTTTTTTTTTTTTTTTTTTTTTAAGGAGATCTATATACACATGACTCTGCAAATCGCTCTTAAGGTCGATTTTCCCCTCTCTGGAAGACGGGGATGTGAACCTTATTGCGGAGACGCTAGCTTTAAAACATGGTCGATTCTAAATGTTTATTTCCTGGAACAAATTCATAGTTTTTTTTTCTTTCTTTCTTTCTTTTTCTTGGTTGATTTCAGTCGAGCTAAGCTTTGAGAGAGTTCGGAAACAAATAAAATTAGTTAATTTTTACTTCGCGAAAATGTTAACTCCCCGAAAATAAAGATATTACACAAGTGGATTAAAAGTAAACAAAATGTGCGAACGCCATCAGCTTGCACTGTTTGCCTATCCGGATTTTTTCTCTTTTTTTTCTTATCAGCTTTACGTCACGTAACAAATATATACCCCCCCCCACACACACTAAAAAAAAAAAAAGATAGAGTGAGAATGAGAATGAGAATGAGAATGAGAATGAGAGTGAGAGTGAGAGTGAGAGTGAGAGTGAGAGTGAGAGTGAGAGTGAGAGTGAGAGTGAGAGTGAGAGTGAGAGTGAGAATGAGAGTGAGAGTGAGAATGAGAATGAGAATGAGAGTGAGAGTGAGAGTGAGAGTGAGAGAGGAGAGAGAAAATTAAAATCTCAAAACGCTTTTTTTTCTTCTTCTTCTTTTCTTTTTCTTTTTTTTTCTTCTCCTTTCTTCTTAACTCGAATGAATAATTTAGCATGCGATTCATGAAAAAAATGGAGATTGGTTGACTCTTCTTTGAGGGGGGGGGGGGGGTATACGCGGCGGCACGAGGAGAATGAAACAAAGGAAGGTATAGCGACTTCTTTACCGGGTTGGGCGCCCGCTTTTCTCTCTCTCTCCTGTCTTTCGCTTTGTGCCTTTCTCTTTGTGTCTTTCTGTCTCTCTCTTGTCTTTCTCTCTGTTTTTTTCGCTTTGTGCCTTTCTCTTTTTTTCTTTTCTTTTTCTTTTTCTTCTTTCTTTTCTTTTTCTTCTTTCTTTTTCTTTTTCTTTTCTTTCTTTTCTTTCTCTTTCTTTTTCTTTTTCTCTTCTCTTCTTTCCTCTCTCTCTCCTTTCTCTCTTCTCTCTCTCTCTCTCTCTCTCTCTCTCTCTCTCTCTCTCTCTCTCTCTCTCTCTCTCTCTCTCTCTCTCTCTCTCTCATCCTCTCCTTCGAAAACACAACTAACCATAATCATTTTAATCCCATATTCTAATCAAAATCACAATTAAAGGGAAAGAGAGAGTATAAACATCCGGTCTCTTTTTTTTTTTTTTTTTTTTTTTATTACACACAACGTTCATAAGTCTCGCGAGCAAAAAAAATAAATAAAGAAATACATAAAAAAATAGATAAAAAGATAAATAAATAGATAAATAGATAAATAAATAAATAAGTAAATAAATTCATAAATAAATAAATAAATGAATGAATGAATGAATGAATAAATAAATAAATAAATAAATAAATAAGTAAATAGATAGATAGATAAATAAATAAATAGATAAATAAATAAATAAATAAATAAATAGATTAATTAATTAATTAATTAATTAAATTTAAATTAAATCAAATGAAACGAAAAACAAAAGCAGTCGTATCCGGTCTTGTGATTGCTGTGGTGTCAAAGAAATTCTTTGTCTGAAATTCTTTGGTTTCTGGTGACAGGACGGGCGGCTTCGCATTACGCCGGTGCTTATTTAACAAATTTTAAACATTTTTAAACAAGTTTGATTTTTTTTTTAGGCTCGTTTCCTGATGTGGTTAATGCGTGATTCTGTTTTTTTTCTTTTTTTCTTTTTTTTTCTTTCTTTCTTTCTTTCTTGTTGTTATTAGGGTACATATATATTTGGGTGATGGATATGCTTGAATATCCTGTAATATATATATTTTCTTTTTTCTTCTTCTTCTTCTTCTTCTTCTTCTTCTTCTTCTTCTTCTTCTTCTTCTTCTTCTTCTTCTTGTCTCTCTCTTTTTTTTCTTCTTTTTTTTCTTCTTCTTCATATCCAAGCCAATGATTTACTTGTATATAAGCTCCTTATACTACACAAAAATAGGTTGATAGGTTAATGGCAAAGGACCCACGAGCGGCTGTGACGTCATAAGCCACCGAGCTCGGTAACAGGATCTTGATATTGAGTGACAGGGAGTGTGGTTTACTGTTATTTTCTTGTTTAATTTTCTCTCTCAGAAGCAATATTATTATCATTAAGTTTTTGTTGTTATTATTAGCTGTAGTATATTCTACTGTTCTTATCATTAGTTATTGTTGCTTTGGTTATCACCGATATCGTTTGTTTGTTTTTTTTTTTTTTTTTTTTTTTTTTTTGTCTTTCTTCTCGTAATTATTGTTTCGTTAGCATATCCTTTAAAAAAAACGGTTCTTATTATTTACTCTTATTCTTTATTCATTCATTCTATTCAATGTGCCTGTTTTTTTTTCCCTTAAACTTTTTTTGTGTTTTCTTAAAAGTATGGAAATTGGCGAGAGTGGGAAAGGCGTAGGAAGAGGGGGGAGGGGGAAGAGGGAGAGGGGGAGGAAGGTGGGGAATAAGAGAGACGGGAAGAGGAGGGACGATGGACAGGAGGGAGAGGGGGAGGAGGATAGGAAGGGAGAGAGAGGGAGAGGGGGAGGGAGAGGTATAGGGAGAGAGGGAGAGGGGGTGGGATGAGGAAAAGGGAGAGAGGGAGAGGTAAAGGGAGAGAGGGGGAGGAGGATAGGAAGGAGAGAGAGAGAGGGAGAGGGGGAGGCAGAGGTAAAGGTATATAGTGAGAGGGGAAGCCTGAATTGAGTCTGGCGGTGGATATGAAGAGTGAGAGGAATGAAAATGAGAAGAAATAGCCAGGAGGGTAGGATTTAGGATTGTTCAAGATAGGCTATTAAGAAGGAGTTAAGGAGTATACGACTTGCGCAGAGGGGGAAGGGGAGAGAGGATAGGAAGGAGAGAGAAAGGCAAACAGGGAGTGGAAAGGAGGAAGGAAAAAAAGCGAAGAGGGTAAGAGCATGGAAAAGGGAAAAAGAGCAGTAGGAGGAAATTATTGAGGGAGGGAGAGAGGGTAAGAAGAAAGAGGGAATGGGAGAGGGAAGGAAGGAAGGGAAGAGGGAGGATTCAAGGGGTAACTAATGGAAAGAGAGAAAGAATCGAGAGAGAGAGATAGATAGATAGATAGATAGATATAGATAGAGACAGAGAGACGAGAGAGAGAGAGAGAGCCAGGAGAGAGGAGAGAGAGAGAGAGAGAGAGAGAGAGAGAGAGGAGAGAGAGAGAGAGAGAAAGAGAAGAGAGTAAAATGTATTATATATATATAGATATATGATTTATATATATTATATATATATATATAATATATATATATAAACATGAAATTTTCCTCTTTCCCTAGATTACCTACAATGACACCTATTACCACATCTTGCAAACAGTAATCTAAATTCTCAATACTCGACTTTTTCATTATTGCCCCGAGATGATAATCACTTATCATCCCGATGTTCCATAATGAATTTGCATATGAATCTTCCCAGATACAATTTTTTTTTTTAATCATGTAATAAGTTCCATGCCTTAAGGAAGATAAAACGGTTTAATCGGGCTCTTTAATTCTGGTAATTATATGTGTGTTATATCTTTTTTGTTTTCTCTTTTTCTATTTTCTTTTCTTTTCTTTCTTTCTTTAGTTTTATTTTGAAAAGTAAGAAAGTTCCTGTCTTTGAGAACGTGACTTTCTGTAATATTATTAGAGTATAAAAAGATATTAATTTTCATTTTTTTTAATGTTATATATGAAAATGCAGTTAAGAAATAATTAAAATCAAAAAGAACTAAAAAATATGACTCACTACAATCCATTTTTTCATAAGTTCAATTACAACGAGAAAAACATAATACGATATCAATGAGTAACGTTGACCTTGTTAACATTTATGAATTGTATACTACTGCCAACCAGCATGTTCATGTTGCACTGCAAACTGTGCCCGGATACAATTACGCATTGATACGAGCAACATGAGCTTGAAAAAAAGAGAGTCGGAAAACCAAGTAAAAATTTTTCTGACTTGTTGTGAAATCCTAATTCAAATCGTGATCTTTAATTTTTCATTTATCTATTTTTCTTAGTCCACGCGCAATAAACATAATCAAGGCGCAACTCTGGAATGAAAATATACGGCAGAAGCTGCTCTTTACATCAGCATCACTTTTAAAAGCACTAAGGTAAGCAAAGGCACGATTGGGAACTTATCAGACATTAGACATATAAGTATGCTGCTGTTCGGAAAAGAAGGAAAGAAAAAAAAAGTGTTTTTCTTTCTTGGACATGCTGATCGTGAGCAGAAAGATAAGCAAGTATTTTTTTTAATCATTAGTCCCGCTATGTTACTATCCTCAGTATTTCTCCGTCATAAAGCATTTACTTTTTAGAAAATGAGTGTCAGAACTCAAGTATTATAAATCATCACTAATGTCCTCTTCCCTCCAGTGCGTATTTAAACTCATGCGACTTTAGCTACCGATTTATATGTAATAATGTCAGTACCCACGTAATATTGCAACTTCCTTACAGATCAACAGTAACGTCTACTTCTCCTCACCAATGCGTCTTTGAACTCATGAGACTTTGGTTACCGATATATATATATTATATATTATATATATATATATATATTATATATATATATATATTATATATATATATATATATATATAGTATGTGTGTGTGTGTGGTGTGGGGTGGTGTGTGTGTGTATAATGTTTGTCGTAGCGGAAGGGTTAACTCTGGTGTTTCTGAATCAGTTGCTGAAGTTTTTTCCTCAAGTTTTTCAACAACTGTTAATCTTGCTGATGGCATTGCTAATGTTATTAATAAGTATGTAGCAACGTTAGTACGGTAACCCTCTTCTCACGTAGGCCTAAAACAGATGGTGTAATTCAAAGTGACTTTGATTGAGCAATACTTTTGTGAAAAGAATATTGTTCGTAATGCACCAAGGATCAAAACAAAAGTAAGAAAGTTAGTTCTTCCTTAGAAAAAAAAATCTTTAGAAGTAATACAACAGGTTAACAACAAGAAGCCCCCATGCCTAAAGAGAAGCATGTTGCAAGAGCGTGAACGTGTATCACAAAAGTCTCAGTTTAATCAGTTATCAGTGTATAAACGCCAAGCTGATACACGAAGGCCACCCACGGACTAGCCTGAAGTACAGATGTTTGATGTTTACCCAAAGGAGTACGAACATAGAATTTTAAAAGAATAAATGAAGACCTTTTTTATAAGCTGGAATCCTTCCTAAAAAAACTTGTGTTATGTATATATATTTTACAAATAATTCCCATTAATAGTTTTTTTTTTAAAATAGGGTATGGGCCCCTCGTTCTAACAATCTGTAATTTAGTATGTCACTTAATGCAAAGATTGGAAAAAAGGTATAATTACACGATATTTTAGGGAACATGGATTTTAGTAAAGAGCGCCGGTATGTGAGAAACGCAAACACGAAGCGAAGCTACAAAAAGTCTCTAATTTTTTTAGAAAAAAAAAATCTACTTGCATTCTTTCCTACTAGAAAATTTGCCATTCCTATTACCCTCTCTCTCTCTCACACACCCTATATATATATATATTATATTTATATATTAATATAATATGTATATCTATATATTATGTATATAATATATGTTTATTATTATATATAGTATACATATGTATCATATATAATATGTATATATATGTTACACATAGGTATACATATATAATGTATCATTTATATGTATAACATATATATATGTTACATATATATGATGTATACATTATATGTATACATATAGATATTATACTATATAATAGATGTTATACTATATATATGTAATACATCTCTATCTGTAATTTATCCATATAAAATTTTATACTGTACTAATATATATGTATACAGATATATAATGTCTACATTAGGGAGCCTGGCAACGGTATTCCCTGATTTAGTTATCTAGCCCTTACACCCTCAGGGGCCCCTGAGGTGGACTGTTTTATCCCCAACATAATCCGGCTTACATGGCCATTAATGAGAAACTTATCTCCACTATTAGTGGCAATGAGGCTTGCACCTTTATCCAATACGCCCCAAGATGTAACTCATCCGATTCCCTGACTCCAGGCTCTCCTTTACACGGCTCCGAACACTTCACAACTACCCCCTCCTCAATGCCACTAGTACAGTCGCCACCAACCAATCTAAGGAACATTCCACTCTCCCGCACGCTCAACTTCATCACCTCTACCCCCACAACCTCCACCATAACCACCCCATCCTCCCCTTATTAATAACCTTACAGCCTTATTGCCCACCTCCCATAACCTACCTCCCTCAACCCTACTCCATCGTCACGCACCCCCCCGTCGACTACCCCTATCACTACAACATATTGAATACCCTCTTCATTCGCAGCCAATGGGACCGATTTTTTCGTGATCCCTCCACAGCTCCCTACTCTTACAACACCCTTCTTCTCCAACAATGTCTCCAAAAACAAGTAGGTAAAGTCTCTTTCCGTATCGCCAGACCGCGACGCTCCCGTCTTGTCACAGTACCATCCGAAAACAAGCTATCGCATTACAAAACTAACAGACATATATGTACGCCCATCCTTGGCAGACACCCCATCCAACCGCTTAATAGTTGCACCGAATTTCAATCTCCCCAGCAATTGCCCATCTTATGACAAGATTGGTCAGATTGTGAGAAGACCTACTTGCCTGTCTCACGACTATGATGCAACGTCAGTACAAAGCTACCCTTCCCCCCAGAGGGTAATCGAATTAACCCCACTAACATATACAAAATTACCTTCCGTAGACATGACTTCCCTTTACGTCCTATATAGGAGGAGAATCCTCCCTGTTCGTCCATACAACCTCCTCCACGTCAGTGCCAAAATTGTTGGGCGTCTAGGACACCAGCCAAACATCGCCGTTCCACAGCCGATGCCCACTAGTGTGCCCACCTGGCCCTACCCGATCTACTGCCCCTGCACAATCCGCACATGAAATGTGGCAACTGTGGCGGCCCCCAAATGTAATTTTATAGGGGCTGTCCACCTACAATTTGGACGTCTGAGGTAGCAACTCTCGATTCAAACTTGGACTCACACTCGTGAAGCCTAGACAAGAATCACGTCGACCGTGGTTCTCTCTTACCTCCTTACTCCAGTAAACTGCTCATTCTACCATTCTCCTAAACCTACCCGCCATACATCTAACCCCCCTCTTCTACTCCTACCTTCCCCGCAAACTCTTTTGCCATCCTAAATCCAGACACTCCAATCTCTACTCCATATCTCATCACCACCACAACCCCAACACCTCCCCTCTCCCTCCTCGCACTACCCGTAACAGACACAGAACAAACGTTCCCCCGACCCTCTTCCGTTCCCCTACCAAACAATCCACCTCCACCTTCCTTTACTTCCTTTGCTTGAGACACCAGTCCTCGCTTTCCCCCCCTCACAAGAAATCCTATATTTCCCAAACTCCGCAACCAACTCAGAGAAGAAACCTTGAGATATTCAACTATTACCTATTAAACTGAACTCAACCTCCACATCTTACAACTCCTGCCTCCTTCCACACTCCAAGTAACTGCTGCTATCCTCCTCCTCCTAACGATATCCCCCCTACACCCAATCCTCCTCCCCCTCCGCACACAGCCCATCCCCCCCAACCCCAACCCCGCCCACATTATCCCTCCCACCATCCCCTCTATCCCTTCCACTCCCTCCTGGATACACACGTGATCCCTTATTCACAGTATGCCCCTTCCTCAGGGACCCTCCATCTCCTAATACCCCTCCTATAGAACACCACTCCACACCTCTCCCATCTCAGACCTCTCAGTCCTTTTCACCCTCTAGCTGCTCCCCCTCAAAATCGTAAAAGTATAACTATCCTTCATTGGAATATTCGCGGTTTCCGCTCCACAGACTGACCTCGTCATATTCCCTATAGTCCATCTATGTATGCCTTCAAGAGACCTTTCTAACCACATCCTCCAATACCAATCCCCAATTATCATTTTCTCATCCATACTTATCAGCTAAAACACCTTATGTCACACCTCCCTTTCAAACCGAATGTCCTTGCACAGTTTCCGTACTCTTCCTTGTTTCTTATGTAATGTTTCCCCTTTCAATCCCACACATCCTATTATCGGTGCCCACGTGTTTTGAAACACCCGTTACCCTCTGCTTTCCGCCATCTATCTCCCTTTCACCGACGCTCAACGACGCGACTCCCCAACCTATCATACCTCATTTCAGAATCCCAACTTACATGCTTCACACCCTATTCTCTTTCCTCAAACGTATAAGCATATCCTTCATCTAATCTAACTCTTACCACACCCGACCCTAACCCCTTTTTCACATCACCAATCCTTTGCCCATCTTAGACACTAATCACTAAACTCAACCCACCCTTCCCAAACATTACTATAGTGCTACATGAACCTTAGGATTTCTAGCACTTTCTCTTGCTTTTAACCATTACCATTAACCAATATATAATATTGTATACCATATATATATATGTATATATACATATATATATGTATATATTCTGTATATATATGTATATAATATAGATGTATATATATGTAATATATATTTATATATATGTATATATATTGTGTATATATAGTAATATGTATTATATATATATATAGATTGTATATATATATATGTTATATATATATATGTATATATAGATGTTAAGTTATATATATTATATATATATATATATATTTTATATGGATATGTATATGTATTGTAGATATATATAGTATATATACTATTACTAATATATATATATTATAATATATATGTATATATATTCTATATATATATATCTTTATGTTTATATATAATATAATATATATGTGTGTGTGTGTGGTGTGTGTGTGTTTTGTTGTGACGTGCGTGTTGGAGTTGGAGGATGACAGAAGATCAAATCAGAGGGGATGTGTAATTTAAGAATTACGTTGTTGTTTTTTTAAGATTACGAGAGAAGAGATACCTTGCATCTAAGTGGGAATGTGCCAACCACTTGAATATCTCCAAATTTTCAAAAGGAATGAAAAATATTTAGCTTTTAGACTTTATTATACAAATAGTTTATAACCCCAATGTATTAACTTGGTCTCTCATACCTATTATCTATCTGTGTGTCTATTTCTCTTTTCTATTATCTATTTCAATTGGCTACGGTGTTTGAAAGGTATCCCTCCCCCCCCCCTTACTAACATCGAAATTCAAGGGAGGGAGGGCGGCGAGAGGCATCGTAAGAGAATACCAAGTTTATGTGAGTGTGTATATATACGTGTTTTTTTTAGACACTAATTACATTACAACCCGCGTAGAGCTTACTGTACCCTCCCGGGCCCCCCCACACCACAACCACCATGATTTACATCTTTCTACTATCTCACGCATCTATCTACTTATGTATCTATTTTTGTGCTACCGCAACCCCCTCTCCCATGGTATTGTCTTAGGTTAAGCTACCTGTCCTTTTGAGTGTATATAAGCCGCTCATTTGCCGTGTAACTCCTGTGGAGTTGTTTTTTACGTTTCCTGTTAATATATTACAGAATATAGCACTGCCTACTTCACTCAAGGTGTTTGATTTTCTTTATAAATATGATATGAAACGGTAATTCGACTTATTACCTCTGGCCAAGATGCGTACAACATATAGATACACATAAAATTATGCATACCAAATATCATTTGTGTTCCGTGTTAAAATACACCGATCTTAGGCCTACATTAGGTCCTGTCAGTACTTACATCACTTCGACATGGTCACATCTATACCTCATTATGACTGAACCTCTTTAATATATAGGGTATTCGGCTTTAAGTCTATAAGAAAAACGAAGAAATAGGTCAAATTAATAGCCATTGCGTCCTAATATTTGCTATTCAAAGCTTATGTAAGTGTACTAATACTAGGTATCTCGCACGAGCGCCATTCTCATGTTATTACACAGTTTCTCAATAGGTAAGAACGTGTGTGTGTGTGTGTGTGTGTGCGTGTGTGTGTGTGTGTGTTGGTGTGTGTGTGGTGTGTGTGTGTGTGTGTGTGTTTTTGTTGTGATAGTGTGTGTGTGTGTGTGTGTGTGTGATGTGTGTGTGTGTGTGTGTGTGTGAAATGGTGGAAGGTGAAGTGTCTGGACGGAAACGAAGAGGAGTTGTCGACGAAGCAAAAGGCAAAATAGTACAAGTTATATGGCACAGAAAATAGATTTGACCTAGAACTGGCGTCCTAGATACGGCCGCTCTCACATTGATAAGATGTGAGTAGAGTGAGAGTACGGGAGGTGTGAGAGGAGTGCTCTCCACTGAAGAAGTTATGATCAAGACTTTAACTGACAGGCCCAAACGTGCCCTGATACAGTTTCATTGTGTAGAAAAAGCGGCTTCTCTGGCCACTAACTATTAACAAGCACAAAGTCCACGAATACATAGTGCGGAATTGGCCCAGCCTAGCCTTAAACCTTCAAATATACTAGACTCTCGTCATCTTTTATATGGCTTATCGGCACCCAACTTCCCCTCATGTGGACGATGTTTTAAAGTCGTGTAATGTCGGTTTCACCCGCATGTATGTTATCGTGGAATTGTGTATTCTTCCAACTTGATTCATGCTCGGCGAATACTATCCCTATCACGCTTCTCCCTCTCCCTCCCCCTCCCCCTCCCTGCCCGACTTTCTTCTCTCTCTTCCTCGGCTCACTGATCGAAGTCTCGGTCTCTCATACCTCTCTCCTGTGCTCTCGTCTCTCTCTCTCTCTCTCCTCTCTCTCAAGTCACTTCTCTCTCTCTCTCTCTGTCTTCTTCTTCTTCTTCTCGTCTTGTCTTCCTTCTTCTTCTTCCTCTTCCATTCTTCCTCTTCCTCTCCGCTTCCTCTTCCTCGTTCTCTTCCTCTTCCTCTCCTCTTCCTCTTCTCTTCCTCTTCCTTCTCTCCCTCTCTCATTCTTCCTTGTTCGGTCTCTCCCCTCCTCTCTCTCTCTCCTCATTCTCTCTCTCTCTCAACCCCTCTCTCCTTCTCTCTGCTCTCTCAGATCTCATCTCTTCTCTCTTCTCTCCTCTCTCTCTCTCTCTCTCTCTCTATGTCCCTTCCTTCCTTTCCCCTCTTCCTCTTCCTCTCTCACTTCCTCTTCTCGTCCTTTCCTCCTTCCTCTCCCTCTCCTTCTTCCTTTTCGTCTTCCTCCCCCTCCTCTCTCTCTCTCTCAGTCCATCCAGTCTCTCTCTCTCGTACATGTCTCAAGTCTCTCTCCTCTGCACTTCTCTCTCTCTCTTTCTCATCTCTCTCTCATCGATCTCTCTCTCTCTCATCTCTACTTCTCTCTCTCTCTCTCTCTCTCTCTCTCTCCCTCTCATCATCATCATCATCATCATCATCATCATCATCATCATCATCATCATCATCATCATCATCATCATTGTTGCTGGTTGTTGTGGCTGTTGTTACTGTTATTATTATTATACTAACTATACCACTTCACAATCTAATTATGATGATAAAGTATAAGTAATATAATAATGATAATATGATGATATAACAATGAACACTTATTATTATTATTACTAATATTACTATAATAATAATATAGATAATAATAATATAAAAAATTTAATAATGAGGAATAATAATAACAAATAATAATATAATGGATAAATATAATAATAATTAATAATAATAATAATAATAATAATAATAATAATAATAAGAATAATAATAATAATAATTATAATAAATAATGAATAATGATGATAGAGAAGGATAATTGATATGATATGACAGATATGATGCGAATACTCACATCACCCTAGAATATTTATGCTTATCCTGTGTTCTGAGATAATGCAATGCATATCATCGGGGCTCCTCAGGATGAATTCCGGGTACGACCTTGAAGAGTAATCTGATAATATATAATAGTGGATAAGTGATAATAATAATAGTGATAAAATGATAATTATTATTATTATTATATATTATTATTTTACTATTATTATAATTATCTATCTTATTATTATTATTATTATTATTATGATGATCGTATGATGAAGGATGATGATGATGATGATGCTGATAAGAACATGATATAATAATAATAATACTAAGTGATAAACATAATATAATAATTGATTTTATTATATATTATTATTAGTAAATTATTATTATTATTTACTTCATGTATTATATTATTTTTTATTATTACTTATTATGTAATTACTGTTTAGCTAATTACTATTAGTTATTTATTATTATATATACAGATAACTCAATAATATATTAACAACAACAATAATAATATAACAGACAAGCTAATTAAAAATAACAATAATATTAGTAGTAGTAGTAGTAGTCGTGTATCACGTACAGGTAGTAATGGACAAATATGATCTAATCAAGTAATGAATATAGTATAGTAACATAATAATTATAAATATACTAATAATAACTTAAATAAGAATAATATGAAATATAATAATCCTTAGAAATAATACTAATAATAATATGATAATAATACTAATAACTATAATACATAATCATATAATGAATAAATAATAATAACAATAATAATATAAATCATATAATAATAATAACAATAATACTCAAATCACCATTCATCACACACACATCCCACACCCGACACCACCACACACCCCACACACACTACACAACCACACACACACACACACACACACACACACACACACACACACACACACACACACACATACTCACACACAATCACCCTCCCCCTCCCCCTCCCCCCTCCACACACACACATTCCACCCCACAGAACCACCACCAACCACATCACTTACCTTGGTCCAGATAGGCACAGGCACATCAGCAGCCTGCAGCATTAGCAACACGTGGTATGGCACCATGAGCAGAACCGATGTCAGCATGGAACAGCATAGCACAGTCACTCCCATGGCTGACTTTAGTACCTGGTGGGGGGAGAGGGCGAGGCAGGCAGAGATAATGTTATTATTTTTTATTATATATATATTTTTTTTCTTTCTTTCTTTCTTTCTTTTTTCTTTTTCTTTCTTTTCTTTTCTTTTTCTTTTTTTTTTGCGGGGAGGGGGTATTCTTTACTGTTATTTGTTATTATTGTTCTGATTATTGGTGGTACTGTTGTTGTTTTAATTAAGATTATCGTAATCATAGTGGTTGTTAAAATTATGATTATTATGATAACAAAAGAAATAGCTTTATTAATGAAACTGCTACTACAACTACTAATGATGATAATAGTGATGATTATAGTGACAACACTAATATAATAATAATAATAATAATAATAATGATAATAATAATAATAATAATAATAATAACAACAATAACAGTGATGATGCTAATCATCATCATCATCATCATCACTCTTATTATAGTAATCAATAATAATAATAATGATAAGAATAACATAATAATATGATAATAACACAGCACCAACAATAATGAGAATTAAGAAAAAAATAAAACTATAATAACAAATATTCTATTTAGGACAAAAATTGGGTCACAGGCAACTCTGTCGGGAGAAAGAATATGCAAATTGGAACTGCGCAGTTGAATATATTCCTGGCATCAAATTTAGCTGAATGTCAGATCAGAAATATGGAAATAATTTTATATAGGTATT
The DNA here is from genome assembly GCF_015228065.2 of Penaeus monodon. Taxonomy (NCBI): domain Eukaryota; kingdom Metazoa; phylum Arthropoda; class Malacostraca; order Decapoda; family Penaeidae; genus Penaeus; species Penaeus monodon. The sequence continues at coordinate 5,200,590 of NC_051392.1, read as the reverse complement.
GTAGTTATTATTCATTTTATTCATAACTAGAACACGGTGGAAGAGGAAAAAATGTTACGGCTTTTAGAACCCGGATAAACTACGTTGCTATTTTTCCAGGTTTGAATTGGCGATTTTTTCCACGGTTCTTTTTTCGCGTTGATTCGTTTCTCACTAGTAATACTAATTAATTCCTCCCTCCTTCCCTTCCTAACCTTTCCTCCGCTAAGAGAAAGTTATTTTTTATAAGTTATTTTTAATAAAACTTTACAATACAAGATGATTCCTACGGCTCAATGGGAGGAAACAGGCCTAAAATTATTTCATATTAACAAAACACAATTACGGGGGGAAAAAATATGTAAAAGCCACCACTTAAAATACTTATATAATGCTCCTGCGTTCCTGAAAAAAAGAAACCAGATTCGGAAACAATTTAACCCAGAGGTCTCTGAAATGAAAGCGTTTAGTCGACCCCAATTAAAGGGTCTTGTCATTAAACTTCACGAGACACATAAAACTCGTGGGAAGGAGGGGAGGCAGAGGGTGACTTGGCTGTTTAGTGGAATAAAGATGAGGAAGAGAGAGAAAATGGGGTATAGAAAGGGAGATGAGTTTTAGGAAAGTCGGTGTGAGAGAGAGAAAATCAGGAAGGGAGAAAGAGCGATGAAGGATAGTGAGGAGGAGGATGGATAGAGAAAGAGGAGAGAGAGAGAGAGAGAGAGAGAGAGAGAGAGAGAGAGAGAGAGAGAGAGAGAGA
>NC_051392.1:5192351-5194851 GCF_015228065.2 Penaeus monodon | reverse complement strand
TAGTTATGGAAGTAATAATGAAATAATTATATTCATTATCATTATTTTTTCTGAATTTATATATATCTTCGTCTCTTTAACCTGTCCTTCATATAACTGATATAAAGATACAGTTATGAATCTAGGAATGACTTGCAGTTCAAATTCTATATCTAATTACTATCAGACTGAACGATTTTTCTCAAACATTTAAAATCAGTTCAGGTGTAATTTACCGTTTTAGATAGACGGATAGAGAAACGGACAGAGAGAGAGTGTGTGTGAGAGAGAGAGAGAGAGAGAGAGAGAGAGAGAGAGAGAGAATACCAATATACCATTACAGATATCTGAGATGGATAGAAAAAAAAAAAAAAAAAAAAAGAGTGAGTGAGTGAAAGAGAAAGAGAAGTGTGTGGAGAGAGAGAGAGAGAGAGAGAGAGAGAGGAGAGAGAGGAGCAAGAGACGAGAGAGAGAGCGATAGAGAAAGAAAAGAGAGAAAGAAAGAGAAAGAGAGAAAGAGAGAAAGGAAGGAAAGAGAGAGAAAGAGAAAGAGAAAGAGAAAGAGAAAGAGAAAGAGAAAGAGAAAGAGAAAGAGAAAGAGAAAGAGAAAGAGAAAGAGAAAGAGAAAGAGAAGAGAGAAAGAAAGAGAGAGAGAGAGAGAGAGAGAGAGAGAGAGAGAGAGAGAGAGAGAGAGAGAGAGAGGGGAGAGGGGGGAAGAGACAGACAGACAAAAAAAACAGACATAGAGACCAACCATACAGACAGAAATATAGACAGATAGACAGCCAGATCGATACACATCAAAAACAAACAAAGACAGACAGACAAAAATAAAGAAACACAGCAAGAAAGAAAGGCAGAAAGACAGAAAAGCGGAAGGAAAAAGGAGTGATCGACAACCCATAATCCAGGCACCGGTCATTACCAGCCCGAATCCTCAATAATGAATGTTTTGATTGATCCTCATTTTTCCTTCGGCCCAAAAAAGAAGTAGAGGAGGAGGACGCTTAAGCCTTCATCACGGACATCGAATCCTAAGACGTGGCCAATCACTGCGTTCGTTCGTTTCTAATCTGGGAGTGATTGTTATTAACTAAGCTTTATTACCTGATTGGGAGGATTGGGAGGATGGGAGATACGGAGAGTGGTTGGAAATATATATATATATATATATATATATATATATATATATATATATATATATATATATATATATATATATATATATACATATATATATGTCTGGAGCTCCGGGTGGGTGAGTTTGTGTGTGTGTGTTTGTGTGTGTATTTGTATGTATGTACGTGTGAGTGCGAGATTGATGTGGATACGTACCAAGGACAGTCGTACGTAAATGAATACAAGGGTACGTGTGTATTATATTCACTCATTTACGTTATTCATTTACTCATTTATTGTCCTTCATACATCACCGAATGATATTATTCTCTCTCTCTCTCTCTCCCTCTCTCTCTCTCTCTCTCTCTTGTCTCTCTCTCTCTCTCTCTCTCTCTCTCTCTATCTCTCTCTCTCTCTCTCTCTCTCTCTCTCTCTCTCTCTCTCTCTCTCGTCTCCTCTCTCTCTCCTATCGTCTCTCGTCTCTCTCTCTCTCTCTCTCTTGTCTTCTCTATCTCTCTCTCTCTTGTCTTCTCTATCTCTCTCTCTCTCGTCTCTCTATCTCTCTCTCGTTTCTCCCTCCCCCTTTCCTCTCTCTCTCTCTCTCTTCTCTCTCTCGTCTTCTCTCCTCTCTCTCTTTCTCTCTTCTCTCTCTTCCTCTCTCTCTCTCTCTCTCTCTCTCTCTCTCTCTCTCTCTCTTTCTCTCTCTCTCTCGTCTATTCTCTCTCTCTCTCGTCTATTCTCTTTCTCTTGCCTTCTCTCTCTCTCTCGCCTTCTCTCTATCGTCCCTTCTCCCCTCTCTCCTCCTCTATCTCCCTCCTTATCACCCATCCCCCTTTTCGCTCTCCTTTCTTCTTTATCTCCTTCCTTCTCTTTCTCTGTCTTTCTCCTTTCTTCCCTCCGTTCCCCATCCCTTTTATCTCTCTCTCCACCCCCCTCTCTCTCCCTCTCTATCTCTCTCTATCTCTCTCGCTCCATTTCTCAAGTTCTTTCCTTCTTCTTCCCCTCCTTCCCTCTTCTCCTCTCCTTCTCCCTTCCCCCCTTTCTCTCTCTTTATCTGTTCCCTTCTGTCATTTCGTGTCATTACGTGAAGACCCCTTTCCCTGCTAATTATCATTATTTCTTCAATTCCTACTATTGCTTAATTCTTGATCCCCCCCTCTCTTTCACTTTATCAATTTCAGCCGTCGATTTCTCTCTGGCATGCAACTAATTCCTGTCATCTCTCTCCTTGGCATTATCTTGCAACATGGGTGCAATAACGATTATGCTGCCTAGTAATAATTATGCCACAGTGCTTTCCATAATGGTTCGTTTTATTTCTTTCCGTTATGAGTGATCGTCAAAATATAATCATGATCATATTATAATGAAAGGAGTGATAATGTTGATAATAATGATAATG
>NC_051392.1:5182351-5184851 GCF_015228065.2 Penaeus monodon | reverse complement strand
TACCTAAATTCCTCGAATATGTGTACTTACAACATGAGTATTTCTTAGTGAGAAAAGGTAAACGCGCGAGGTGTGAAACGAGTAATTGAAATGATATGTATTCGACCGTAGAGTTATTCGAATATCTGATCCAATCCCAAAGCGGCTTTTACTATGAAGTCACGAAAAGATCGGTTTGCTATTGGCCGGGTTTTTTTTCTTTAGCTCGAGTAAATAAGGTAAATAAAATATGAGGTTTGAATATGATTCCTTTGCTATGTGTTATTCTGACTGTGAAATTGACTTCCGTATGACGTCATTCTAACCATGACTTTCCTTACAAGTCTTTCTGTGAAGTATCGGATAACTTTGCTTAGATATCACTCTAACCGTGAAATTTCATTTGCCTCTCTTTAGATGTTATTTTAACCGTGGAATTTCGCTTGTCTTTCTGTAGATATTAACCGTGAACTTACGCGCAACTTTGCTTGAGTGTTTTTCTAACCGTAAAATTTCGCTCGAACATCCTTAGATGTCATTCTAACCGTGAAATGTCGCTTGAATTTCTACAGATGTTATTTTAACCGTGAAATTACTAATGACTTTCACTTGCTGTCATTCTAACCGTGAAATAATGCACGACTTTCCTTAGATGTTATTTTAAGCGTGAAATTACGCGGCAGTGGTTATGAACTCCTGTTCTTTGGTCTTTCTTAGAAGCGCCTTCCCTTGCAAAGAGCGCGGAGGACGTCGCTATACAGTACATCATTATACCATGCAACTTGTCACGGCCTTTTCGCAGCCTTGTTAGGTTTCCTAGACTTTCGAGGTTTATAAAAGATATCGTTAACTGCAAGGGCAGGCAACAAAGCACGCAGACACACACACACACACACACACACACACACACACACACACACACACACACACACACACACACACACACACACACACACACACACACACACACACACACGTGCGTGTGTGTGTGTGTGTGTGTGTGTGTGTGTGTGTGTGTGTGTGTGTGTGTGTGTGTGTGTGTGTGTGTGTGTGTGTGTGTGTGTGTGTGTGTGTGGTCGGTGTGTGTGTGTGTGTGTGTCGGTGTGTGTGTGTGTGTGTGTGGCAGAACAGAAATTGCTCAGTTGAATTTCAAAAAAAAAAATTTCCCAGAGAAAAAATAAAACGGGAAGGGATTATTTTTTATCATTCATAATAATTTATAGTAAGATGGTTTGTCCAACGCTGAAGGCATTAAATTTCCACAAACGCTATACGAATGATAATACGTTCTACATACATGCCTCGTGCGCAAAACAGCTTCAGAAATTCAAATACAATCTCCCTTTTTGTCGAGGTCTCTAAGGAAGGCATAACAATGCATTAAATCACGGACACTGTAATTTGAATTTCCGAACCAATTCCTAAACCTATTCCACTGTCTGCCTGCGGGATTGTATGTCATGACTCTAGACATATGGGTAGACAGGCTATTCCTATGGATCTGGTATAATCTAATGGAAAATCCTTTGGTTGGATCAGGGTGGTTTAGTAATGTGTATTCGATATATATATATATTATATATATATATATTATAATATATATATATATATATATATATATATATATATATATATATATATAATATATATATATAATACATATATATATATATATATATATACTATATATATATATATATATAATACATATATACATATATATATACTACATATATATATATTACATGTCAAGGCCGCGGTGGCCGAATGGTTAGAGCGTCGGACTCAAGACTGTCACGACGGCAATCTGAGTTCGAGGGTTCGAGTCACCGACCGCCGCGTTGTTTCCCTTGGGCAAGGAACTTCACCTCGATTGCCTGCCTAGCCATTGAGTGGCCAAGCCAGCTCAAGTAAGTGCTGGTCCCAAGCCCGGATAAAATAAGAGAGAATGATTACCTAAAAAAAAAAAAAAAAAAAAAAAAAAAAAAAAAAAAAAAAAAAAAAAAAAAAAAAAAAAGGTAACACCGGCACTCTCCGTGGAAAGGAACTGGGGACCCTACCACGTACTCACTCCAAGAGCATCACAACGTGAAAACTGCAATTGAGTATCATGCTGTGACCACGGCGGCTCAGACATGAACCTACCGTTAAATGATGATGATATATATATATACATATACAAATAAACATTAGTAATACATTATATATATACATATATATATATATATATATATATATATATATATATATATATATATATATATATATATATATATAATATATATATATATATAGTAGTAATAAAATTTGCGAAGTTCTGGCTTCGCCCTGGCCTTTCACTTACGGCCCGGCCTGTGTCAGCTTTTTATGGCTGTCTCATTTGGTTCTCTGACATCGGTGTCAGAGAACCAAGTGAGTGGGACTGCCAGCAGGCGCTCCTGTAGCCGTGGTGTAAGCATCTTGCATAATCCCTTACCTGCACGACGGTTGTGTTCTGCGGGCCTTGTCTCAGAATTGCGTG
>NC_051392.1:5179519-5182251 GCF_015228065.2 Penaeus monodon | reverse complement strand
CCCTTCCCCCCCCTTTTTCCCTCTCCTTCCCCCTTTCCCCCCCTTTTTTCTTTTATCTGTTCCCTTCTGTCTTTTTCGTGTCATTACGTGAAACACCTTTCCCTGCCAATTATCTTTATTCTTAAATTCCTTTTATTGTAATTTTGACCCCCCCCTCTTTTTCACTTTATCTTTTTCACCGTCGATTTCTTTGGCTGCAACAAATTTCCTGTCATTCTCCCCTTTGGGCATACTTGAAACCCATGGGTGCAATAACGATTTGCGCCTAAAATAATTATGCCACAGTGTTTTTCCATAAGGTTCGTTTTTTTTCTTTACGTTATGGTGATCGTAAAAAATATGCATGACGCGGGAATTTATAATAAAGGAGTGAAAAGTTGATAAAAATGATAATGATGGTAAGACGTCATTAACAGCAACAGCAACTGATAATAATAAGATTGAGAGTGGGAGCGGAAGGTGTAATGATAAGAATGTTATTATTGATAACAAGGAAATTAGAATAAAATTACCTATACTGATGATGATACATATTTTTTACAAGGCTATATTGGTAATTATCTATAATAAAAACAATAGTAATGATGGTGGTGATGGTGATGGTGATGGTGATGGTGATGGCGGTGATGGTGATGTATGGTGATGGTGATGTGAGGGTGGGTGATGGTATGGTGGGTGATGGTGATGGTGATGGGAGGGTGAGGTGTGGTGGGGTGAGGGTGGGTGATGTGATGAATGATGATGAATTGATGTGATGATGATGGAGAAAAATGATAATGACAGTAAAAAAAAATCAAAAAGAATAATTATGATGATAGGAATAGCAACGACATTAACAAAAGCAATAATGATAATAACAATAGCTGTAAATCCATAAGAAAATATAATAATACCAATAACTAAAAGTTCTATACCAAGAATATGAAGAAGAATGGAAAGAGACGAAAAAAAGAAAATTGAAACCATTTAAAGGAATATCTTACGAGGAAACTGACAATAAAAGGAGAAAATTATAAAATTGAAACCACTTTCAGAGTAAAAGCGAGGAAATTAAAAGGAAAAAAATATATTTGAAAATAGAAACAATTTTGATGATAATGACAATGATGACAGTAACAATCAAAATGATAATAAAGAAATAATGAAATAAAAATAAAATAATAATATAATAATAATAAATAATAATAATAATAATAAAAATAATAATAATAAAAATAAATAACAATAACAATAAAAATAAACAATAAACAATAAAAATAACAATAAAAAATAAATAATAAAAATAATAATAATAATAATTAATAATAATAAAATAAAAATAATAAAAACAACAATAACAAAAAAAAAAAAAATTTTTTTAAAAAAACAGAAACCCCCTTTACTCCCCCCCTACCTCTCCACCCCGGGACAGGGGTATACCAAAAAAACACAGCAGACCAGGGGGTCACAGAAACCTTGTACTTGGCACAGAGAGTCGTTAGGGGGAAATTTTCCCTGCGGAAGGAAGAAAAAGAGGTCATTTCGTTTTTACAAGCCAAGGGGGTTATTTGGGAAAATGGGGCTTTGGGTCATAATGGTGAGTGTGTTATGTGATGGTGTTTAGCGGTGTGGTTTTTAATTACTGTGGAGTTGTGATGGGTTTGGGGGTTGTTTGGGGTCATAAATGGAATAATGATGATAAGGGTTGTGGTTTAAGATTACATTGATGATAAAACGGGAAATGACAGCGATTAAATATTTAAAATTTTTGGATTTAAAAGTTAATCGCTCGTGGGGAAAAAATATAAAAAAAAAATTATTATAGAATTGATCTTTTTCTTAAAAAAAAATATCCCCGACTATCTTTACTTTCTTAAGATTTTAATAAGCAAACAAATATAAAGTACATTCCAGACCCATCATGTAAAATCAGTTCTTTTATATCCAAACACTTCCTATTATTATTATTATTATTATTATTATTATTATTTATTATATAATTAATTTTTATTATATTATTATTTTTTTACTTTTTTTATCTATTGTCTATCTATCTACCCTTTATCTATCTATTATTACTATCCCTTATCTATCTGTCATCTACCCATCCATTACCCTCCATCCCCCATCACCCTCCTCCACCCCTCCATCTCCTCCATCCATCTACCCATCCCCCAATCTCTCCCTCCAACTATCTATTATCTATAATTTTTAACAAATTAATTATTATTTCTTTAAATTTGTATTTTTTGCAAAACCCAAAGACTTAAACCAGGACCCCAAAAAATTTGCCTTCAAAGGATTTTTGGGGATGCAATTTGTTTTCGCGAAAGGATTTATTCGTTTCCTTCAAAATAAACTTTTTTTCCCGGGGGGGGGCCCTGTTTCTCCCTGTTTCTTCTTCCTTCCTTTTTCTTTTTTCTTTTTTTTTTGTTTTTTTTTTTTTTTTTTTTTTTTTTTTTTCTTCTTTTTCTTTTTTCTTCTTCTTTTCTTCTTCTTCTTCTTCTTTCTTCTTCTTCTTTTTCTTTTCTTTCTTTTCTTTTTCGTTTCTTGTGTGTGTTTGGTGGTGTGGTGGGGTGTGTGTGTGTGTGTGTTGTGTGTGTGGTGTGTGTGTGTGTGTGGTTGTTGTGTGTGTGTGGTGTGTTGTTTTTGTGTGGTTTGTGTTTGGTTTGGTGTCTGTCGTCTATTGTTTGTCTATCGTTTTGGGACGACCGACATCTATCTATCTGTCTGACATTATATCTTCTGTCTGT
>NC_051392.1:5164378-5169419 GCF_015228065.2 Penaeus monodon | reverse complement strand
TCCGTCCCTCTTCTTTCCCTCCCCCCTCCCTCCCCCTTCTGTCCCTCCCCCCTTCCTTCTTTCCCTCCCCCCTCCCTCCTTCTTTCCCTCCCCCTCCCTCCTTCTTTCCCTCCCCCTCCCTCCTTCTTTCCCTCCCCCGTCCCTCCTTCTTTCCCTCCCCCGTCCCTCCTTCTTTCCCTCCCCCGTCCCTCATTCTTTCCCTTCCCCCTCCCTTCTTATATTTTTTCCCTACCATTTCTGTATAGCCTATCTTTTCCCTGTCCTCTGTATAAATATTATATTTCCTCCCCACCCCCTCCCCACTCACACACACCCCCACACCCTCCCCTCCACAATACACATTAGTTAAAGCACAAAACCATGGATGATATAAATATATTATATACAAAACAAACACAAAACACACACACACACACACACACAAACACACCAAACACACACACACACACACACACACACACACACAAACACAAACACACACACACACACACACAAACAACACACACACACACACACACTTACACACCGAAACCACACCCCCACACACACACACACACACACACACACACACACACACACTTACACACCGAAAACACGCACATTTATCCACATAACATATGCGTCCAATCTATTCATCCACATAAATTTTATGTACTACACATAATGAAGATTAACAAGAAATGAAAATTAAATATCACCGTACGATATCCACTCCAACGGGAGACGAAAAAAAAAATGAATAAAAAGGGGAGAGGGAGAGTAAAAGAAGAGAAAAAAGAGAAAGAAAAAAAAAATAAATAAAAGAGAGAGAAAAAGATACATATGCGCTGTAAATATTCCTGGTTTGGGAATGAAAATGAGGCTCGCCACGAACACAGGGTGAGTGTGGGCATAAGTCTTGGTAGGATTGTAGGGTCAACAAAGGGTGTGTTTACATTCCGAAAACTTGGGTTATTTCAACGAGTTTCTCTCTCTCTCTCTCTCTCTCTCTCTCTCTCTCTCTCTCTCTCTTTCTCTCTTTCTCTCTTTCTCTCTCTCGCTCTCTCTCTCGCTTCTCCTCTCTCGCTCTCTTGCTCTGTCTCTCCATCTTCCTCGTCCTATTCCTCACCCTCTCCTACTCCCTTTCCCTGTCTCCCTTTCCCTCTCTCCTCCTCTCCTGCTTACGATGTTATTCTTGAATTCCCCGGTGATTTCCGAATAGTTTTAGAAATCGTGAATAATGTTAGTCTAATTATTTCCTTTTTTTATCGTATTTTTGCTTGTTTGTTTACCGGTCTTGTGAACATATCTATATTTTTTATTTTTTTATTCACGTTCAAAAGTATTTGCATTTGCCATGTCACTGTTATGAATTTGATTAATTTATTTATGAATAGATATCAGAATAAACAGATAAAATGGAATGAAATACATTAGGTTAACCGTTAAAACCGTTACAGTTAAAAATTTTGAAAATCTAGTTTTACTTCCGAACACCGCGGAAATACAAAGCTCAGGAACAACCTGGCGGAAATCTAAGTATAAATTAATGAGATTCTTAATTCATCTCTGTCATAAAATTTAATTCATTTTTTAAGAATGGTACAATATGTATTGTTTTCATAACTATCTTATGAAATCTAATGCAAGTATTGTCTCATTCTATGTCACGTGACACCAACCACATCAAAACCCAAATTTTTTTTTTTTTTTTTTTTTTTTTTTTTTTTTTTTGGGGGGGGGGGTGACTCGTAACTGGATTCAGAATTTTTCCATAAATATTGTTATACGAGAGTTCATTGCGGTCACGTGCTTGTGTATACAAGTGGTTTTCCTGTTGTAGTTTTTTTTTTTTCTCTCTCTCTCTTCTCTTTCCTTCTTAAATTTCTCTCTCTCTCTCTCTCTCTCTCTCTCTCTCTCTCTCTCTCTCTCTCTCTCTCTCTCTCTCTCTCTCTCTCTCTCTCTCTCTCTCTCTCTCTCTCTTGGTCCCTCCCTTTTCTCTAGCCTCTCCCTCCCTTCCTTTACCCCCACTCCCCTCACCCTCCCACCCCTCACTCCTCCTTCCCTCTCCTCCCTCTTCTCTCCGTTGTTGTCATCTCTCGGCACTGATTCAGTGAACAAACTTTTTGGCATATCAGTGTCCCGAATCAGACGCTATGCCCAATCTGTGGATTCGATCGTAATCAAGTTATATCGTAAACATCATCAGAGAGATTACACCCGGATGCGGCTCCATTATCCGAATCGCATTTCAAAAGGTTATGCTGCCCATCCCTGCGTGAACAAACGGCCAGGTATTGCGAGGAAATTTGCATGAAATGAGGGTTTTTCTCTCTCTGTCTCTCCCTTTCTCTCTCTCTCTCTCTCTCTCTCTCTTCTGTCCTTCTCTCTCTCTCTCTCTCTCTCTCTCTCTCTCTCTCTCTCTCTCTCTCTCTCTCTCTCCATCTCTCTCTCTCTTCTTTTTCTTTGTAGGTCGACCACATCATTATCGTTACTGTGCTCTTCCTCTTTTTACTACATTGATTTTTTTTTTATTTCATTTTCGATTTATTTTTCTTTAATTCTCTTTTTTTGTCTCTCTGTGCTGTATATAAGTACATGTGACAGCTAACCTTTCCCCTTCATCAAAACGCAAAGAAAACGAACCAAAAATTATTTAAAAAAAAGGAAAAAACTAATCAACTGCAATATACTCGTGCAAGAACGCTTTTATAATAATTTTGTAGTAATTTTATAATTTTTAAATACATAAGCCTTCCTCTAAATATATTCGAAGCCAGAGAACCAGTTAAGACTTTGATGTAACAGCCTAATTTCAGCCAAGAGTTCCACTTCAGAGCAGAGTAAAAGGAAAACGTTCTTTAGTGCACTTCAAGGTATTACGATGTACCGAGAGTGAGCGTCTAATCGTAGGAGGAGGAGGAGGAGGAGGAAGGAGGAAGAGGAGGAGGGGGAGGAGGAGGAGGAAGAGGAGGAGGAGGAAGAGGAGGAGGAGAGGAGGAGGAGGAAGAGGAAGAGGATGAGGAGGAGGAGGAGGAGGAGGAAAGAGGAAGGAGGAGGAGGAGGAGGGAATGGTTGCGGGATTTTTTCGTTTCTGTTTCTTTTTTTTTCTTTTTTCTTTTCTTTTCTTTTCTTTTTTTTTTTTTTTTTTTGATTGTTCCTTTTGGTTTAAGTTTTTGTTTGCTTGTTTTTGCTGTTTTGTTTTTTCGTTACTTTTTCTCTCTAATCTTCTAAGATGCGTGTGCGTTTTTCGTACGATTACGAGATGATTACGTTGCTTGACTGCTGCTGAGAGTCGCTGACGCAGTTGCTTGACTGTTGCTGACACTGTTGCTGAAATTTCCTTGAGACTGTTGCTTCTTATTGCAGAAATGCTCTGTGTGGCTGGAGCTCAGTCAAGAAATACGGACATTCCTCTGAATAACTGGGCACTTTTCATTCCCTGAATTCGACAAAAAAAGGAAGCATGCGTTTGCCTGATTTCAACTTAGAAGAGAGAGAAAAAAAGAAAATGTCCCATTACAGGATTTTGTTACTGTTGTTTTGTGTGTTTCTTGGATGTTGCTTTTCCTTCTCTGATTTCGACTAAAAAGGGCCCTTCTCTCTCCCTGATTTCGACTAAAAAGGGCCCTTCTCTCTCCCTGATTTGAACTAAAAAGGGCCTAAAAAGGGCATTTCTCTTCCTAATTTCGACTAAAAAAAGAGCACCTCTCTCCCTGACTTCGACAAAAAAGGCACTTTTCTCTTCCCTGATTTCGACTAAAAGGACACGTGATATGAAGGAGAAAAAGGTTAGAACTCAAACACCCTCTGGGCATATCCCTGGATTCCAGTAACGCTTCCGATGGCAGGGAAGGAAGAGCAAAAAGAGAATAAAGGGCGAGACGAAGAAAGGAGTTGCGAGATTAGAACGCGACGGTTTCTCTGACGTCATTCGTTGTACAAATATCGCCGCGTATTGTGAAATAGATATTAAAGATGTGGTTGCGCAAGGATGATTCATGGTGTACGCGAGAGTGGTACTGCCAGCTTGGGTCATGCTTAGATTTTAACTTAATCTTAAACTTAATCCTGATGTTTAATGCTAGCTGAACTTAACTAATCCTACAAATTAATCAACATCACAATTGTTCGACCTCGACTTTAGAATAATGAAACCACCAGGGCGAGGTCTACTACCCACGTCATCCGAAGAGGTAGTTCATATCACGACACATTTTTTTCTTTTTCTTTTTTATTTATTTTTTTATTTCGATCTCTACAGATACACAGACTCAGCAGATGTTCACCTCTTATTCATGCCTTTGTGTGCCTTCAAGAGCAAATTCGTTGGCTGTAAATGACGAAAAGGAATATTTAGTTTCACCGGATACTATTGCTCCTAAAAAAGCTCAAAAGCTTTACAATATTCTTGCTCCAAAAAAAGAGCAAAAACTAAAAGCTTTCTCGGGGTGAATCGTGATCTTGCATCGACACTTCAGACTCGCAAGGTGAAGCTACTTAAAAGTCTTTTATTCATTAGGGAATGAGCGTCTGAGTTCACAAATGCACATCGAAGCATGAAGTATTGCAGCAGAGGAGCATCTTACAACATCAAATGCGTGTCTGTCATAAAATTCGCAGACTGGGACCGTGTCAGGCACTGTGAAATAATCGCTTAACGGTTTGAGACACAAGGAAAAAGGGAAGAAACCAGCTATATATTTCAACATCGAATCATATACAATACATTACCTGAGGAAGCCTAATGCACACTTAATGAAAAGGAATTACTTTCGGAATAAAGTCTTTCGTATTGTGAATTCCAGTCATTAGACAGCAATGAACCTATACGAACATCAAGTTGCAAGACGTTCACCAGTATTATTACCAAAGTAAATATTACTTATTATCCGCCAATTTCAAATGCATTTGAGGCGATTCCAAAGTGTCGAAATGTACGAATAATGATTTTCCTTAGCTGCTTGGGATATGATATATTATTATATATTATATCTAGACGGACATTTAAGGTATTTATATAGAATATTAATTAATATATTCATATAATATATATAATATA
>NC_051392.1:5154378-5156878 GCF_015228065.2 Penaeus monodon | reverse complement strand
GCCTGCCATCCACCCAACCACCCACCCACCCACCTATCCACCCACCCATCCACCCATCCATCCATCCACCCACCCGTCCCCCCATCCACTGACCCATCCCCCCACCCACTGACCCATCCACCCACCCACCCACCCATCCACCCACACACCCACTCACCCATCCACCCATCCACCTGTCAGTTTACAAGTACAATATTTCGTAAGTTATGTCCACGTCTTTTTTTTTCTCGGTTTCACGGTGTCATATGCTATTATTCCCCGCTTGTCAAATTCACATCTCTTCTGTTCATCTGTTATCATCCATACGTAATATATATTCTGTGTGTGTGTGTGTGTGTGTGTGTGTGTGTGTGTGTGTGTGTGTGTGTGTGTGTGTGTGTGTGTGTGTGTGTGTGTGTGTGTGTACATGTATACAGAGGAAAGAGGGAGGGTAAACTAAGGAGAATGAGAAACTAAGGATAACGTATGAGTGAGCGTGTGCGTGAATGTGAGTGTGAGAGCGAATGTGAGTGAGCGTGTGGGTGAGCGTGTGTGTGTATGTGTGTGTGTGTGTTTATATGTGTGTATGTGTGTATCTATTTGTGCCTCAGCACGCGCGTTTGTGCGCACTTAAATGCATAGACATGTGCTGAAATATCTTAGAGAGATAAATATTCCATATCGCTTAGGATAGCCACCCAAACACTCCAGAAAAGTCTCGTCTAAAACCAGTGTCCGAGAATCACGTACATACCTGACACCTGATACATACACAGGAAAAGCATTATATCTGTGTCTCCAAATACAGCATTCGGTGAGCATACACACACACCTTGGCTATGCTCATCCTCACTTTATTAATGCATTATCAATAACATTAAAACATCACACCGCACACGCAATCGAGATTTCGTTGATTATATATAATCCGATACATGTTTCTTTCAAATGTGTGATTTTCATACGTGGTTTCATGAGAACCCACTTTGCATAATAACTTTTTTTCTTCTTTGCTTTTACGAGATATTTTCCTTTATCAGGTGTAAGTCGGTTTGTTATCTATTTTTCTTCTCACAAATCCGATGTAGGGTTATTACATATCATTATATATACTTTCCAACGTCACTCTCTCATCTTTTAAAATTTCTTATTGACTTTGAACGAGTCACTCTCTTCTTCATTTTCATTCTCTATATACTTCCAACGTCACTCTCTCTTCCTCCTGTTTTCATTTTATTTTCTTCTTTCAATTCTTCACCCTTTTTTTTTAATTCTCTATTCACTTCCAACGACACTCTCCTCCAATTTCGTTTATCTGATTCTCCATTTACGTTTTTTTTTTTTTTCTTTTTTTTTTACTTTCCTCTCCTTCTTCAGGTTCCAGGTCACACTTATCTGACGGGCGGAGGTTGACGTAAGACCCTCACAGCACCCACGAGCACGATCTTGCTAAGAGAAGCAGGTCTTAGCTGGCACGTTCTGAGACTCACACACTGCCGGCTAATTCACGGGTAAAAATAATAATAATAATAATAATGATGATGATGATAATGATAATAATAATAATAATAATAATAATAATAATAATAATAATAATAATAATAATAATAATAATATTAATAATAATAATAATGATTAAATAATAAATAAAAAAATATAAATAGAATAACTGTGTGTGTGTGTATGTTGTGTATGTATGTATGTATGTATGTATGTATGTATGTATGTATGTATGTATGTATGTATATATATATATATATATATATATATATATATATATATATATATATATATATATATATATATATAAGCTTCACACTTTCACCTTCACTAAAAAAAATAAACAAAAATAAATAAATGAAAAATAAATAAAAAACACGTGGGTTGGTAAGATCCTGTATATGAGATCCACTAGCACGGATAGAAGAATGAAATTTGGGATATATATTTTTTTCTTTCTTTCTTTCTTTCTTACACCGAGAGACAATAACAGGACGCGGGGCGCATTGCGTGAAGAGAGGGGGGAGAGGAGGGGGAAGGGGAGAGCCAAGAGAGGGAGCGACGTCCTTTCCCCTCGCCGGCTGAGAAGTAACTGAGCTCGGGGCGTGAGATGGCGCGCGAGGGACGAGGGCGTCGGGGAGGCAGGAGCTGGTTTGGTGGACGTCGAATAAATAGATGAGAGAGGAAAAGAATAAACAGACGAGAAGGAAGGAGAGGGAAAGAGGAAATAGACGAGAAGGAAGGAGAGGGAAAGAGGAAATAGACGAGAAGGAAGGAGAGGAAAAGAATAAACAGACGAGAAGGAAGGAGAGGAAAAGAATAAACAGACGAGAAGGAAGGAAGGAGAGGGAAAGAGGAAATAGACGAGAAGGAAGGAAGGAGAGGGAAAGAGGAAATAGACGAGAAGGAAGGAAGGAGAGGGAAAGAGGAAATAGACGAGAAGGAAGGAAGAAGAGGGAAAGAGGAAACAGACGAGAAGGAAGGAGAGGGAAAGAGGAAATAGACGAGAAGGAAGGAGAGG
>NC_051392.1:5141878-5144378 GCF_015228065.2 Penaeus monodon | reverse complement strand
TCAAATGAAAGGACAGGCAGACAGAGAAAGAGACAAACATACATACATACAGAGAAAGACAGAGATAAAGAAAGAAAGAAAGAGAGAGAGACAGAGCGAAAGAACGACAGGGTCTGCCATACGCCACACTAATTCTATATAAAAAGAAAAAAAATACCAGAGCATGTACCCTGCACACACGACTTGTAAACAACCATGAGCTTCCCATACCTCAACGGCTGTTTAACCCTCTACACCACTTGCATTATGAGACCAACTAATAACACGGTGTCGACTATTTCACTCTTGGCTGTGTGGAGATTAGCATATGCTGAATGACCTTTAAGAAGCGCAGATCTTTCCAATGCTGTCGCTAAAAGAAGGGGGGGGGGGGGGGAATTCATGACTCATAATTACTTTCCCACTATTTCAGCACCCTTGATAGACTCCTTATTCCATAAGCATGAATTCCTGCCACGTGGATTTGCCATGAGGTGTAATGAGGTAGGTTCATTTATCTTTTCTTAAGCGCTTATTTGCATAAACCTACTGTTGCAACCGTAATAAAATTAAGATTATTTTCTTTATCTTCGCCTTTTAGGTGTATTTTCACTGTGTATTGTCATTATTATTGTATCCTCTATTTGGACATTAACAAACATCACTGATAGTACGTAAATGGCTAGCACTATTAGAATTTGTACAACTAGCACTGTCATTTCGTAAGCAACTAGTAGTATTGGTTCTTAGACAAAGATTACTTTTGTAGACTTAAGCAGCTAGCACCTTTTGGTCTCATGCAACTAGAATGACATGTAATTAGTCGCTCTCGCTCTCTCTCTCTCTCTCTCTCCTTCTTTCTCTCTCTCCTTCTTTCTCTCTCTCCTTCTTTCTCTCTCTCTCTCTCTCTCTCTCTCTCTCTCTCTCTCTCTCTCTCTCTCTCTCTCTCTCTCTCCTCTCTCTCTCTCTCTCTCTCTCTCTCTCTCTCTCTCTCTCTCTCTCTCTCTCTCTCTCTCTCTCTCTCTCTCTCTCTCTCTCTCTCTCTCTCTCTCCTTCTTTCTCTCTCTCCTTCTTTCTCTCTCTCCTTCTTTCTCTCTCTCCTTCTTTCTCTCTCTCTCTCTCTCTCTCTCTCTCTCTCTCTCTCTCTCTTCTTCTATCCCTCCGTCTCTCTCTCTCTCTCTCTCTCTCTCTCTCTCTCTCTCTCTCTTTCTCTCTCTCTCTCACTCACCAAGGTTCTTTTTTAGAACTTAGCATCATTCAAAGATTCAGGAGAATCATGCCAAATATCGTTTCTCTTTCCTTCTCCCCGCTTGAATTAACCCCACAGTTATTGGCGAGAACTCCTCTCCCTCTCCCTTTTCCTTTTCCCTCTTCCTCTCCCTCTCCCTCTCCCTCTCCCTCTCCCTCTCCCTCTCCTTCTCTCTACTTCTTACTTTCCCTTCTCCCACCTCTCTCTCTCTCTCTCTCTCTCTCTCTCTCTCTCTCTCTCTCTCTCTCTCTCTCTCTTGTCCTCACCTTCTCTCCACCTCCCGGCCTCCCTTCTTCTCTCATTACTCTCCCTCTCCTTCTTCCTCTCCTTCTCTCAGTTTCTATCCTTTATCCTTTCCATCTTTCCCTCTCTTGTTCTTTTTCACCTTATTATCAAGGGATTAAACATCAAAGGTTTTCCCGCCATATTATTTTTTTCTTTTTTCTTTTTTTATATTGACATTTTGACTTCACAGTAGACTTTACCTTCCACTGTTTCGCCTTTTTTTTTTTTTTTTTTTTTGCATTTAAGTTTTTTCTATCTGTCATGCTTAATCCCTGTTCAAAATTCGCATGCAGTCTAAGACGCTTGCTGTCTTTTCATAATTCTTCGGATTAAAGCCAGATTGGATTAAGCACGTTCTTCACCCGCCATGATCCAAGGTCAATAGACGCTGTACCTTTCGTTTCATAACTGCGGGTTCTTTCAGAGGGGAAAGATTATGTAATTGTGAAAGACCTTCGTTTCAGGTAGAAAATGATTCAGATAGGTAGATATATAGACTGAGAGACGAATATGTAAGAAGTAGGTAGTTATGTAGGTAGATACGAAGATAGATAGATAGGTAGATGGATACATAGATAGGTAGATAGAGAGATACATAGATAGATAAATAGGTAAGTAGATAGATAGATAAATAGATAAGTAGATAGATAGATAAATAGATAAGCAAGTAGGCAGGTAGGTAGATGGATAGGCAGACTAGACACACAGGCGGATAGACAGATAGACAGACATACACATGTACACACTTATATAAATTCCTATATTCTTCTCCTCTGTTCCTCCTCCTCTATGCTTCCTCTTCAACGAACGTGACTTTTCTTTAAGCGCAGTTGTTGACGAGGTTATGCAAGTGTTAATTCCGTTTAGGTAGCTGTGGCTTGCATGTAATTAGGAGGCAGTACGTGTGAATCATCAAATTTGGAGATCTTTTAATTATGAGTTTGGACATGTAAGGTAGGCAGGTAATTCAAGATGTTGTCAATTACT
>NC_051392.1:5131127-5141778 GCF_015228065.2 Penaeus monodon | reverse complement strand
AAAATAGAAGGGAGTTTAGAAATAAAAATTAGGGCACATACGGCAAATCTATATAGACAGTGATCTTTTCCATACATCATAATACAATAAAAAAAAAGTTAAAGAAGTGAAAAAGTAATTTGCACACCTTGTGTTATCTCTCCTCCAGCAGTGGAGCTTCCCATGCGCGGTGGAACAAAACGTTTTTTGATCACTCCAGATTACTCTTCTCCACTAATCCTGATCATTGTCTACATACTGCTGGGCAAACTGGAGGCGACCTTGGCGATGACGTTCGGTCAACCTCTTTGATGGCTGGTGTTCGGTGACGAATACCATCTGCGTGCAATCTTTTTCTCCCCGTTCGACTTGTTACTGGGAGCTGCAATTCTTCTTGTATCTTAACTGCATTGGTGAAGGGGTTCGCCTCCACCATCTCCCTAATCTGAGCATCTTGATTTCGGTTGTTTTTCGTGGAGCACCGGAACGAAGGCGATCGTTCAGGGTGCTCTCCAACTCCCACCTCTTTATCCACCTGTAAATTACAGACCGGGAGATCCCAGCTCCCTGGAAATTTCACTAGGAGAGAGACCACTTTTTCTCATCCCAATGATACGACCACGATTTTCAATTTTAGTCTGCCTTGTGTTCATTTTCAAGAGTGTCTGCTAAGCCTTTCACTGGCAACCTCGTTTTCATTTCGGATTTCCCATATGTCATAATGACGCCATATTATCGACAATAAATTTTTCCTTTGTTTATTTAACATATATTTGGGTTAACAGCGAGACAGATATTCGGGAATTTAAGGGTATTCATTAGCATAGAGATTATGAAATTAAATATATATTATAATAATTGGTTCAGCAAGTTCTGGGTTAATAAACAAGCGTTCAGCTTACTGCATGCTCTGGACAATTCGTATGTATGAAAATGATTATTCCATAAACATATAATATCATAGCACACACACAATGATAAATATGATACAAATATGTATATATATGCATATATAAACACAAATATGCCTATGTATATACAGTTTACAGACATGAACTGACAAACAGGAAAATGAGAAATACAAATATAACAGACAAATGTAAAGAATGAGATACAATAGAATAATAGAACATGCAAAGAGGGAATGGGAAATAATGCGTAGGAAACCGGAACTTGTATGCAAGCCTATGCCCCGGGGAGACTACGAGGAGTTATAGAAAATAATGGTGTTTGTACAAGGTTTTAATAAAAATGAATTGTTCCTGTCAGTATGATTTCCCCCAATATTTGCCTTCTTTTTCTACATATTACTGTTCTTTAAAAGTAAAAATGTAACTAAATATCTTTAAAAAAATGATGAGTGTTTTACCAGTTAGTCACTTCATAAAAAAGTAAGATAGTATTTCATAAGCAAATACAAGAAATTATGCTTTTGTAAACTTATCAAGAGAACATATAAACTTTGACTTTTCAGTGAAGATAAATATGCAAATTTAATGACATCTACACATATACAGTGGATAGACATGAATTGACAAACGATAGAATAAAAATTACAAATATGACATAACAAAAGTAGAGAGCAACATGTACCCACTCCCTCTGGATAAATGTGAAAACTTATAAGATATTAGATATCATAGAACATCATTAATGGAAGTAAGATTATTTCCTTCCTTCAAACCACCTAACTTGTAGTTGCTTGAGTTGAAACAAGCTGACGTGCATTTACTGCTCAACTGTTCGAATGTGGACGCGTCTCCATAGGAACGCCAGGCTTTTGGAATATTGAGAGCGAAAACCATTATCAGAATTCAGCACAAGATAAAGTGTATTCGTGATAATCAAAACGAATCATACATATATTTTTGTAACTCATCAAGTATATAATTGTGCACATGCATACGCACACACGCGCGCTCAGACAGGCTCACATACATACACATACACACACACAATGGTAAAGCGTCTTTATATTCTCCACACCCATAATGTGGTTTGCGTTCAGGTAATGTTCTATAATGCAGAATATAACGTAGTATGTTTTCTGTTTACTGAAAAAGTGTTTTGTTTCGGTGAAAAGAAGTCCCGCTTCATCAGTTCGATCAGTTGCTACTAGATGGTGCAGCTTCGAGAAGCACTTGCTAACTTCTCATCGAATTTGCAGATTTCTTTTTCATTTAGCTGTCATACATAGTTGTTTGAAGTATGAGGCGTTTTCTATATTCAAAGAAATATGCAAATATCATTGTTAATTGTTGTGTTCAGATAGAGGGGGATGCCGCCTTACCACCATAGCCGTTGCCATTTCGATAAACAATTCCAAAAAGTTGCATTTGAAAAACATTCCCTACAAAGCCAGCGATAATTAATACTACATGTTTGCAACCACTTACTAAAAAAAAAAAAGAAAAAAAAGAAGAAGAAAAAAAAATAAAATGCTTATTTCGTTTCAAAAAATAGAAATTAATACACTTATTGGCTATTTATATTCTACCAATCCCGCTTTTTGTTACAAAAAGTTATATATATATATACACATGATACACACGCCACACACACACAACACAACAGACACACACACACACACACACACACACACACACACACAACACACACACACAAACACAATATATATATATATATATTATATATATATATATATACATACATACATAATATATATATATATATATATATATATTATAATACTATAGATATATATATATATACATATAATATATAAATATATATATATATATCTATATATATATATATATATATATATATATATATTATATATATATATAATATATATATATATATATATATATAATATATATATGTTGTGTTGTGTGTGTGTTGTGTGTGTGTGTGTGTGTGTGTGTGTGTGTGTGTGTGTGTGTATGCATGTGCATTTGTAAAGATTTACTAATAGGATCTACCCGAATGAATTGAAGCGCCTACTAGAGCCGAAGCTCCCCAACCGAGGCAAGGGAGCCAACGGGACAGCGAAGGGGCGGCAGAACACACTGATCGATGGCGCTGGGTGCCGAGTGCTGAGGCTTGATCTGTGTGATTTATGCGACAAAAGGAATTTACCTTGGAAGGACGAGGCGTCGTCGGGAGGGGCTAGGTGTGCGGCTCGTGGCTTGCGGCCAGGCTGCGAGAACACGGGTGATTTATGATAAGCCGGTACTAAATTTTTCCTATGGTGTGTTCTTAGGCGAATTAATTCAATCTAATTCTGGAATCACTTCAATTTGTTATGCAGTCGTCTTTCTACCTCCCTTTCTCTCTTTTTTTAATCTTTTTTACATTTTATCTCTTCAATTTTTGTTGTTGCCACGTCAAAGTACGAAATGATATGTAAAAAATAAAACGATTCAGTTCAAACAAGCAAGAGGAATAATAATTCACAGCATGCAAAGGCATCCTATTCGTTCTGTTGTTATTCACAACTGCATCAACAATACGAAATAGTAATACTAATGATGGCAGTACGTGATAACAGTACTAATAGTAATGAGATCAAAATAATATAAATTGTAGTGTTGTGAATCATAATCATTGAAAGGAAAATTGTTGTATGTGTATAAGCCTTCTATCTGTGTGCATCTGCATTTCGAGTACCGGGCTGTTTAGTAAAAGAAAATCAGCAAATGCATGTGCTCAGGGCCTATCGAAGTGTAGTCGGTGCGAACCTGATTTGACGAGCGGTAAAAAGTACACAGAAACACTTATACAGACATTACCCTTTCGAACTAGACCACGGAGGATATAGAATAAGAGACAGGTTTACCTGCTACACCTGCGTGTATGTGAATTTCTCTGCGTCCGTAAGTTTGTATTTCGATATCTCGAGGATCGTAAATGAAGTTTTCCCAAGCACTTTACCTACCCCGAATATGCTTTTTTTTAAAACAGACGTTGTATTGATAATAATAACATTAATAGTACTACGTACATATGTATGAATTGAACAGTGCAGACATACTGATGGTGTTTTTATCTAAGACTGTGATATCCCATCCTGCCTGCAACGAGGCTGGGCCAGGAACATAGACTAAACATTGTGTGCAAAGAACTGAAACAAAGAGAATACAAGATATAATAAAAAAAGTGTAAAGAAGGAAGCGCCATCAAGTATACCACTTTAAAATATATGTTGGAAGAATTTAAGATCAATGCTCAGTGAAATCAAGATGTTTAAAGTGAAATTTGTGGAAAGAAAAATAACTTAACATATCATAACTACTTTACAACTAGATGAAACCACTGCAGAGGAAAGAAGAAGGCTTTAAAACCAAAACCGATTAGGGTAAACTGCAAAATGAAAGAAAGTCACTAGAAGAAACACTAATATAATACAAACTCTGTACAGATTATTTTAAAATACATGTGCCCGTTAAGAAGAAAGAAAGGAAAAATAATCCCAACTGATAAACAAAAAAAATAGCAACAAAAACAGACTAGGAAAAGAAGAAAGAGAAAAAAAAGAGAGAGAAACGAGCAGAATTAGACAATACTAATTATGACAAGCGATCATGATAAGAGAAGGATGTATCAGGGATAAAGGAATAGTAGATCGTTGAATGTCAATATGAAAACAAAGAAAAAAGGTAATTGAAGCTATAAAAATAAAGCAAAAATGTCTACTCCTGTTCCCCAAACAAAAAAGGGAAAGAAAATGGGGAGTTTGAACTTTTCAGATTAACTAGCTAGGGCTGCTCGAAAAGCAACATGAAAAAAATTTTGCGGGTTATCTGAAATGGGGGCAATACTGTATACTCAAATTACCATGACAGAGCGAGATTAGGCAATATAAATCTGAGCATTAATTTACAATGAAAGGGGAAATTTTAAGTTAAAATAGACAAAGCTAAAACTCTGACCGGATCGGAAAAAAAAAGAAATCTGCAACTTATAAAACGAAAAAAAACATCCTATAGCACAAACCGCTGATAAATCTACAGGGAAACCTTTGATATGGGATTACTCAAGCCACTGAAGAAGTGAAAATAATATCATAACTATTATAAGGGGGAAACTTGTCACAGATCAGGATATAAATTAAGAAAAGGACATCAACATCTCAGTTTATAAAAATATTTGAAAAAAAAGGGAATGATTTAAAAAAGGGGCAGACCCTGTCTAACCCCCAAAATCCTAAACCAATCCGAAATCATAGTAAAAGACCTAACCGAGTAAAAGAAGTCTGCAAAAGCTTTCGATAAAGTTGACCATGGAACTTATCCATAAAACTAAGGGCCTTAAAATCAGAGGACAATAGCAAAAACTACATGACTTTCAACAAAAAAAAAAATTAAAAAAAAATAATGATTAATAATTTTATTCTTGGAATCACTTGTAGCAGGGGAGTACCGAAAGGGATCAGTTCAGGACCCCTGTTTTTCAAATTTTTATACTGGGACTTTAAGCAGACATCGAACACTCCAGATGAAGGGTTCTTTTTTGTTGAAGATTTCAAGAAAAAAGTTCGCCTTAAGATGAAGACAAACAAGAAAGGACCTAAATTGATTGCAAAGGGGATAGTTTGGTATTATAAAGTAATAGTAGAGCTTCGCTTCCTAAGCAGGCGGGCAACAAAGAAAAAGTTTGAGTTCGGGACTATGTACTGCCCCTATGGAAAACATCAAGTAGGGAAATCCAACAACAGGTTAAAGAGTTTACACCCGAAAATTAGACATGGAGGTCTTATTTCGGGAATGACTAAAAAAAATCGGGCCTTTTTTTTGCGAAGACGAAAAAAAAGGTTTTCATTACATGTAAGGAATCATTGAAAACTTGGCGGGGAGTGGAAGTTCAGTTGAGTAAGCTTTATCCCCCCCTGGCTATCTCTCGGCGTGGGCAATCATGATTAAAATTTTTACATTATTGGGCATAGTATAGTATTTGACTACTGTAATTGTGCATGACAAAAAAAAAAAGAAAAATAATAAAAAATAAAAAATCATACATCAACAATAAAAAATTACGCGGGAATACTTTTGCTACTGGGTTTACATAACACTGTTCTTATTACGGAGTTTTCCCATAGTAAATTTAGAGATAGTGCGAGTATAGTTTCCCAAAATGTATTCAGTGAAATTAAAACCCATGCAGTTTTTTTATCCCTCATTTTTGGGGTGGTCTGAATGGCTGTTCATATGAACCGAGAATAGTGTCAAGCTTCCTTTTTTTTTCGTTACACAATATAAATCAATTCATTTGCAATTCCTGCACCGTGCAGTTCCCAGTGATTCTTAATTAAAACATTGTACTTTGTCGGGCGACTTCGGTGCCACCTATGGGAAGGCTTCTATCTCGTTTACTATTTATGCCTGAGGGTACAGCTTTCGGCCCTTTTGAGTATTTTCGATTACTATTTTTCCTTATAAAAATTTTTTAATATATGTGCAATCCTGCAGGAGGCACCCAACTCTATGTTCAAGGCTTTCTTCCCCCAATTTGTTACGTGGTCTGCTTGTGTAGAAAATTAAATGATATTTACAAATTGAACGTTGAAATTGCGCTCTATGCCCAAGTTACTTTACGCTTAATGCAACTCAGAATTTCCACATCGCCACCTGTTTTTAAAGGGAATTTAAAATAAAGAGCACTTTGACACACAAAAAACTCCAGAGCCCCGAGACATTACGAATTCGTTGCAATGGAGTATACCCCCCAAACCCTTTGTGTAGTGTGGCCCAAATTTTTGTACTCTCATATTAATTTGATATTGTAGAAGCCATGTTTTAAAGCGAAAGCACAACCGTTTTGTATCCGACTGTAAGATCCGTCAGCATAACACTTTATCGCACATCGCTCATAGATTATTGCTTTCCCTTTCCCGTGCTAACACACTTTCTTTTAACCGTATTTATGTACACCGTTTTTTTTTTTTTTTTTTTTTTTTTTTTTTTTTTTTTTTTGGGCAGACATGTAAGGTGACGATCAATTTTAAAATTTTTCCAGGTGGAATGATGACCTTTTGGTTTTTTCCAAATTGGGAATTGAGATTGTAATGTTCATAAAGTTTTTGTTTATAGGGACGGTTTTTTTTGTGTGTGATGGTTACGTCACTTGCTGATTTATGTGCAGTTTTTTTTGGAAACTTAAAAGATAAAGGTCCCCTCAGATTTTGACCACAAATATGGGGGGAAAATATTATTCTATCAAAAGGGTGGTAGTTTAGTTCTAATTTATGCTCATATCCGCTTTTCAGGGTCCCGGGGGGGGAAATCCTTATAGCTTCCTTTTTTGTCCCAACTCAAGCACTATTCGGTTTCCTTAAAAGAACATGTGCGTGCATGGTAGTTTTACGTGCCCTTTTAAAAAAAAAACCAAGTAAAACAGTTACCAAGCTTCTTTGATGCCATTTCTTTCCGACAAGAACTTTCCCCGGTTATCTCCCCAGGTCTCTTTTTTAGAGAAAGAATCAGGACTGTACAATTTACATTCACCCCAAAATGTTTTTTTAATTAAACATGTCATGCTCCCGGTCACCTATGCGAAAAGTGTTTGGGGTAAAAATTTAAGGGTTGAGAGCCTTGCTTTTCAGCAGAGAGACTAATCCCCACTCATGAATCTTTTGAGTTTGTCGAAAATTTTCTGCACCCTTTTTTTTGGGTGATGATGCCCGAAAAATTGACATCAGTAGCTTTTAAAAGGATTTTACCCTCCCCAATTGAATTGCCACCAGCATGAGGGGACATTTTAACAGCATAGGCTAAGAACCCCAAGTTTAAAAAAGGTATGTGAGTGGGAATTCCACTCCCCGAACAAGACTGTTGAAAGAAAGATCTGCAAGGTTTAACCAGCTCAAAATTTACCCCGGATGCCAAAACTTTTAATTTTTTAGGAAATTCTCGTTTGCAATGTCAAAAGCTGATTAAGGGCAAAAAAAAAAACTTTGGTTTCCCCGGATTTGTGCTTGAAAAGTACTTGCAAAGCACGTTGTGTGCTACGTCCCCTGAAATCCTTACGTCATGAGAAATTTACCTTGTAACCTGTACCTGAATAATTCAAAAAATTTTCCTTTTTGAACTTTGCATACACACGGGGTTTGGAAATTAGGCAATATTTATTTATTGTTTGATTTCGGTACAGGGATAATTAGTCTGTGTCCAGGGGCAGGGGGAATACCCTTGTGCAAATTTTAAACACAAGTGCAAGGGGGATTACCCCGGTAGCTGAGCTTAAGGGGAGGAAAATATAGGTAATTCCATCCTCACCTGGGGCAGATGCTTTTCCTTTTATCAGCGCATTAATACTTTCCCATCAGTAAAAACGGAAAGCCTGAAGGGTCGGGATCAGAAATCCAATCTCAACGACAAATTTACATGCAATTTTAGACGAAGGTGATTCTAAAAATTGTGGGGGGTGAACTCCATTTGACACCCCAGCCCATTTACGAAGGAGGGATATTGCTTGTGCAAGAGGATAGGGAAACGGGGGTTAGTTGGTTGCCTGAAAATCGATTATTTTTTTTTAGACCCAGTCATTGAGATATTTTAATGCTTTCAGGAACTTTTAAAGTGTTCATTTTTAAATTAATTTTTAAAATTTCCTGTAATTTTTTTTAGCCTTGAGAAATTTAATAAGGTTTTCACGGGTATTGTCCGAACTCGCTTTGTTCCAGATAGTGTAAAGCACCGGCCCACTTAGGTTGTTTTGGGGTACTGGAGTTTTTTTCTTTTTAAATTTCTTTGGACAGACCCAGGTATTGTAGTAATCATTGACCACTTTTTTCTGTCCATGGAAATTTTTTGAAACCGTTACTGTTTACGTTATATATTCATAAAAAACGTGATTTAAAATGGTTTCCCAAGGTAAAAGGAATAAAAATTTTTTAAGCCTATTTGTTTATGCAGATGATATTTTCAACCCGGTATCTATTACTATTTAAAATGGGCACTGATTAGCTCTTTTGCAAGCATGTTCTGATGTTTCCTGCACAAGCTCCTTCCCTTACATAAACCTGCCCCCGCCCTTGTGAATTTCCCGTCTGTGTCATATACGGGCATAGATCTAATGTTCACAAAATTTTTGGGAAAAATTTTGCCATTTTCATTTCTTGACTATCTCCAAACGCTAAAGTCTAGCATTAAAATTTAAAAGTTAGGCAGGAAACAGCATGAAAACTTTTTTTTTACAGCATCTGGGAGAAAAACCAAAATCTGTTCGAATATGTAAATGATGGTATTCAATTATTTTCATCAGACTTCTGCACCAGTTACTTTTATGGTTTGACTAAAAAAATCAATAAGCCTGTCATCCCTGTGTTGTATAGAAGTGGGACCCTCAATTTTAGGGGCGTTTTTTTTTTTTATGGTGATGTGAAGGGTTTGTAAACAGATAAAATTAACATTACTGTTATGAATATAGTAAAGCAAGTCATTAATTCTACGGTTTGACACTAATCCATAAGAAAAGTAATTGTTTTTTTTTTCCTCATCACACCCATGATAGCGATTGGTCAAATCTTTGTTTTATGAATGCTGATATTTTTTTACAGATTACTACTGTGTTGCTCTTGTGTATTTCACCGATCTGCGCGCTTTCTCATATTATGTATACATATAATCCATTTCATGATAATTTTTCTAATGATGTCCCACAGTTCTTCCGATTCCTGCACATCCTGTCGGCGTTATTTTCACGTCACTGTCGTCACTGCTTCAGAGATTCTTGATTGGTTTTCGTGCATTAACAATATCAGAGACCTCATTTTATTTCAACATACAACATCATTTTAAAGGATATTTTTCCTGTCTATCGACCCTTTTTATTTCCATTAATTTTTTTTTCAAATTTAGCAAGCTGGCCTGTGCTTATTTCCTCGGGAATTTTCTTATTTTTTACCCTTGGGGTCCTGTGGCACGTTTCCGGGGGGGGAATGCCCCTGGCTGGTGACGTCACAAGCACTGGGTAGGGTCGGGGCATTGGGGGGGGGGGGGGTCGCGTGGCGGCTTTGGGGGTAGTTTTTGGGCCAGGCCGTCACACCCCAGCTCTCCCCAACCTCTTCACGATGGTGATGGTGTTTCATTGTCGTTTTCCTCGTTTCTTGCAGGTCAGTCCTTTGCCTGGTGAGCTTTTGCACATACAGCACACGCTGTTTCTTTCCTGCAATATTTAGCTACATGGCCGTAACCCTGGCACTTGTAGCAGACCACAACCTCTGAGAACCATGGTCAAATGGATCTCGGCTGTATGTATCTTCCAAAGAATTGGTACTCTTTAGGTGGGGGCTGTTCTCCACTCCATACAATGATGATCTTATTTAAGGGTTGTCTGTCCTTGTAAATCCTACAAGCTCTAAAAACACCTGGAAGATGCAGTACTTCGTCAGTGGCAGCTTCCTTCGGAAACCTGGTAACCAAGTATCCCCCTTATCTTTGGTTTTTGGGCTGATAGTCGTCTTTGTTCTGGAGAGAAATCATGAAAGTGCTATTAACCACCAGGCCCATGTGGTTTTGTTGTCCATTTCCCCTGCAACATGTCTAGTGGGCCTTCCTCTTGGGAGGGCGGCAGCTGGCTGACCTCCCTCATCCACCTGATTTTGTCTTATGGTAGACGTGTCCTCCGGAAAGGCTAGTCTAATGTATTTGTTCTGGGAGACGATGGGTTCACATTGTTTGGTCTTTTCTCCGGTTGCATTCTCAGTCAA
>NC_051392.1:5101127-5116127 GCF_015228065.2 Penaeus monodon | reverse complement strand
TGTAACTGGTCGCTTTCTTTTCTTCTGGCACTCTTCACAGTACGATATAAACAATTCAAGAGCTTCCCGTGAGATGTTAGCGTATTTCTTTGCTGTTTCTTTGATCATGCGATCCCGCCCGCCATGACTTGTAGCGATGTGTGCTCTCTTGATTACGTCGTAAGTATCCTCGATGGTGACATAGTACAGGACCAGTTCATGTTTGCAGAGAAGTATCTCATATCTGAAGCTTTAGTAGTGCATCTATGGACAGAACGCTGCACATTCATGTACGTACATGAATGTGAAAGTAGGTCAGTGACCGTGACGTAATCAGTGACCTTGACGAAACCACAAACCGCAAACCGCAACCAATGTCCACAACAACATAATCAATACCCGGAAATCATTAACCTACTTTCATATGTGCATTTTATGTTCGAACATGGCGCATCATAAGAGAAATAATGAAACAAATGATGTTCTACAGACGAGTATCCCCTCCAATGTAGGTGACCGGTGACATAGATTAATGATCACAGCGTAACCACACAACCTTATCGAGAGTGAAAGCAGGATAATGATCACGAGGCAACCACTAGACCATAGCTAACGATGGCTAACGCGCACACCTTATGGTTGAAAATGGTGCATCATAACAGAAAGATGACCACTGAAAGTGATTAACTAATCAATATCCGTATCCGAAATCATTACTCATAGCCAGTGATGTACAGACGAGGATCTCCTCCAATGCAGGTTGACATAGATTAATGATCACCGCGTAATCACACAACCTTGTCGAGAGTGAAAGCAGGTTAATGATCACGAGGTAACCACCAGACCGTAGCTAATGATGACTAGCACACACACCTTACAGTTGAAAATGGTGTATCATAACAGAAAGATGACCAATATCCGTAACCGAAATCATTACCCGTAGGCAGGTGCTACAGATGACTCACCCGCGGCTCCTCCCATCCACACCACAATATTCACCATGTTTAAACTTGTACCGAGATCGAGAATTAATTCTGTTACAGACGAGGGAAACCGTCTCTCCTAATGACTGAAACTGTCAAAATCAATAATGAATAGGTCACACAGGTCTGCTAATGACCGATAATTTCTGCTCCTCTCTCACTGTACCAGAGATAAGAATACAATTAAGTGTAAAGGATTATAAAAACTCGTTATACAATATATGCTTTTATTTTTGATTGTATAAACACTATACAATGCGCTCACACACACACACACACACACACACACACACACACACACACAAACACACACACACACACACACACACACACACATACACACATACACACATACACACACACACACAGACACAGACACACACACACACACACACACACACACACACACACACACACACACACACAAATATTGCTAAGGTAATACCAAAATGATACATCTATCGTCTGCGATAGACTTTCCTCCTCAACCATATTTTGCATCAATCCCGTATATGGTGTAGGCGATGTGGAAGAAGAACTCGTGTGATGTCTAATACACACACCTAAAGGGTTCCTCTCACCCTCCCCTCGTCCTCTCCAAACCAACCCTCCTTCCCTTCCTACCGCCCCTGCCCCACATTCCTCCATACCCAAAGCAATAATAGTAAGAAAAAGAAGCAAACAAACAAATCACAAGTCCTACTTAGGGAGATAATACAGCCCTGCACTGAAGTGCGAGTGATCACCCCTCCTAATGAATGATGCAATCATAATCCAACCCAGTGCCAGGTGTCACTGATGACCCACCTCCCTCCCCTCCTCCTCTCCAAACCAACCCTCCTTCCCTTCCTACCGCCCCTGCCCCACATTCCTCCATACCCAAAGCAATAATAGTAAGAAAAAGAAGCAAACAAACAAATCACAAGTCCTACTTAAGGAGATAATACAGCCCTGCACTGAAGTGCGAGTGATCACCCCTCCTAATGAATGATGCAATCATAATCCAACCCAATACCAGGTGTCACTGATGACCCACCTCCCTCATCACCCCCCCCCCACACAACACACACACCGCCCCCGCAATATTCATCGTGTTTGAACTTGTACCCGGATCGAGAATTGACCCTGTTACAGACGAGTGACCACCCCTCCTAATGAATGAAACTGTCATAATCAATAACCCCATTCCCTCCCCCTCCCCCTCCCCCTCACACCACAATATTCACCACGTTTGAATTTGTAACTGAATCGATAATTAATCCTGCTACAGACGAGTGACCACCCCTTCTAATTCATCATAACCCATAAATGTCCCTCTAATGATGACTAATACGTTCACCTAAAGGGTGTCTCTACTCCTCTCCAAAGCAATAATAAGAATAAGAATAAGAGGAAGAAGCACACAATCAAACAAAAATGCATACAGCTGCTGACACACGCAAAGTCCGAGAACAGGGAAGCCTCCATCCCCCGACCCGCATTCCCCCATATTCCGTTACGGAGCAATAATGGTAAAAGTCTTGACACGTCGGTTACGTTAAATCGCCAAAACATCCCAATATTAAGAATTCATTGCAATCAAAAGGATTATAAAATACGTTGCTGTAATCAATATGTCTTTATTAAGGTCTTCATATATGCCTTTAGTACAAACAAACAGACACAAATACAAATCATATCGCCCCGAATTTCATATAACGAGGGTGATAATATGATCATTTCTTCTTATTCAGAGGTAATGACGGTGGCGGTGCACTCTCGTCTTGAGGTGTAACCAACCAAGGAAAAGAAATCCATTTTAACCCTTACTAAGATTGACAATGTTCGCATTACGTAAATATAAGACAAAAATATATGCATATGACACTATCCATTTCTCACTCCATATGCATATATAAAAAAAAATACTTGCAAAGACCATAATCAATATCTTTACAAATGTTTACAAATGCATAATATAACAAAGATGCAACTCTAATAAGAATATCTCAACAGAAATTTCTTAACTTCGCGGGAACGATTGATAAACTTGCGAACTCCTCTCTTCTTTTAACATGTTATACTAGTCGTTCTTACATCCCAAAGGCATCTTCATAATAAAAATACAATTCAGTGAAAAGGATCATGAAACTCTTGTTGTACCCAACATGCCTTTAATATGACTTTCAAGAACACAAACACGCGTCCTAACAGGTGATAACACAAATAAGATAAAAATAACAGGCTTATATTTTTTGTGTAAATGTAAATGCGATAACTACCACTACGCACGTTTGAAAATTGCAGGCTTATACAACAGGTTAATCATAATATAACAGGTGCAACCCTAATAAGAATAACAACAGAAATTTCTTAACTTCGCGGGACGATTGATAAGCTATCTTACATCCCAAAGGCATCTTTCTAATAAAAATACAATTCACTCAAAAGGATCATGAAACTCTTGTTGTACTCAATGTCTTTATTATGACTTTCACAAACACACATCCTAACAGGCGGTAATACAAATAAAATGAAAATAACAAGCTTAAATTTTCTGTGTAAATGTAAATGTGATAACCACTAATTTCAGGCTTATACAACAGTTTAATTACCTAACAGGTTGAAAAGTCACCGGTTTTATTCTATTTAGAGAGCATTAATAGGGTTTTCAACGCATCTGCGCGAGACCAAAGATGGGTTTCCCCCTCCTATTTCCGCCTGAACAGTTAATTATCTACCAACTAGGACCACCACCTGTCCCCACGTGCCGAACCAGTTATGTTTTGCTAATTAACCTTAAGGGACAATGCGGTATATTTCCTAAAATGTTCCCGCCTCAGCTCTCAATTTTGTACAATCTACAATGCAAACTAGTAAATATGTTCAGCTTT
Organism: Penaeus monodon; assembly: GCF_015228065.2. Classification (NCBI taxonomy): domain Eukaryota; kingdom Metazoa; phylum Arthropoda; class Malacostraca; order Decapoda; family Penaeidae; genus Penaeus; species Penaeus monodon. Next base: position 5,112,292 of record NC_051392.1, on the reverse strand, counting down.
CCCATATGTATAACTCTGTGCACGCCAATACAGTGCATTCTCTTCTGATATAAAAAGACCAGGGTAAACATCGATTAGGGATCCTCCGTTTTATGATGCTATAAGAAAAAGATGAATTAGAACAGAAGGTGGACTAGCTTTTCAGTAATTTACTCCCCCTCCTCGAAATTGTCTATAGTACCTCCCTACAAGTATATACGAAGAAAAGGAACTATGCAACGGTAACCACTAATGTTGGTTACTATAGTTTCATTTATCTAGCAAATATGTTTTTTTTGTCTCCTACAAGAACGGGAAAAATATTATAAAAGGACACAAATAACCTTGCCAACGGGTATAATTCAACCAAACTTTACTTCTCGATTTCCCCGTCATTGCCTTTCTACAAATATGCAGCAAGAGATAGAGCTAGATAAGTTGTTATCTTTAAGAGACGATCACCTCACCGCCGGACTATGGTGATTTACTTTATCGGGAAACGTACATTCAGCCACCGCTTTTTAAGTAACACATGCATATATTTTCTCAAATCTCCCTATTCAAAGAGAGAAATATTTTTTACGTTGGCACTGAATAAAACTTGACACTCGATCTCTTTAATATTTTCTGAATATCTTAATACAAAGTCATACCAAATGAAAAAATATATATCTTAACATCCTTTGCCTATGATTTTTCACTATGTCCCTAGTTGTTGTAGTAGCGAAAACATTTAAGGCCCCTATAAATTATTTTTATCTTCAAAAATCAAAACACCTGTATAACAAGAAGGCTTTCACTTGATTATTTTTCCCTTTTAGCAACTATGTCTTTATCAAAAACAAGAACTTTTATAAGATATGAAAAAAGAGGTAAAATAATATAACTCCCCATGTTATAAAGCTTTTATAATTGTACGTGTATTGGACAATGACAAAGTCAAATTCGCCTAAAGCAGGGATTTTTTGACCAATGATATGTTTACCCCTGTGAGTAAAAAAAATATATATTAGTGACACCCTCGATGCGATGGATCTTAGCAGACAGCATGCGATTTTCCAACTGATGCGTTTTTTTTCTTTTCTTAAACCGAGTTATCAACAACTATATATTATATTTCTTAATCAAAATATTCTTTGCAAAATATAAAAAATAAAGGTGCTACATTAGATATTCTTGTTTTACATGGCAGTAAAAGTGTATATGACGAGCAACATACAGTCGAGGAGGTAAGTTATAGAGAAAGGGTTGAAAATCACAGTCCTAAAGGGGAAAAAAGCCGCATCCGAAGCAATATTTTCTAAATGACAAGTAAAAAAGCATTCGTTTAGGAGAAAAAATATTCGCATTACCTCATAATAAGGGAGGGAAAAGCTTCTTTTCATAACTTAGAGAAAGCAAAATGCCCTTTTTTTCAAATACATGGGTGATTGAAGTATTTGTGTATGACCAGAGCAGTTTTTTTCAGACTTGGGAAATATATGGTAAGTTTTGCTTCTCGCTTTCCTCGCAATTTTTATTCTTAAATGACAAATAATGCTTACCAATGGTATCAATATATGTATTTTTTTGCATAAAAATACCTTCTAACCTTGTTATTAAAGAAGAAATAAGCAAATATACCCAAAACTATTAACATATTTTGTCTTAGAAAAAAATCATTGATCGATTGATTGATTATTTAAGATTACTGCCCGTCTACGGCAAAAAACACCAATAAATATTATATAAAAATCAAATCATGAGTAATGTGCTTATAAAAGTATAAAGTTATTGTATAAATATTATGCATCCTTATATTTTGTTTAAAATATTAGACTCCCTTAGGAAACTAATAAGTCCTATGTCACAATCCTCCGATACATTTTCCAGCGAGACAAGTACATACGTCTGAGAATGCTGCACATTTTCCCACTAAATGTGCGACCGCCAATGGCACTCCTCTCAATGTGGTGCACTTTTAGCTGTCATCAGTGACCGATTCTCAACCTTGTTAACAAAACTTCTACTTGGCGGTTACATTATAATCATTCAGCATGTAAACTGCCTACGTTATCAGCGTCTTCTTCGTCGTCAGAGAATATTTCTCCCTGTAATGTTGACCGCAGCCTAGACGAGGGACTCTATATTCCCGCACGCGCCGCACTCATCACCGACGCGGATGCGCGCGCGGGGAAGTAAAACCGCACGCGGCGCCGGCGGAGGGCGGCGAGGGCGGCGCCGGCGAGGGCGGCGACAGGGGAGGGGCTTCTTATAAAAGTTCTTTGATATCAAGAAAGATATTATTTTCGCTAAATTTTGCAGTGTTATCTTCAGTAGATAAACCGACTTCCTTGTATTTCATATTTTGCCTCTGAGCAGTATTTTACAAGGTCCCTTTAATCTAATATACAAGATATTTTTATCCCTTTTTTATATCAAGCGGATATATATATATATATATATATATATATATATATATATATATATATATATATATACATATATATATATATATATATATATATATATATATATATATATATATATATATATAAGAGAGAGAGAGAGAGAGAGAGAGAGAGAGAGAGAGATAGAGAACCTTTATAATTAAAAATATTGAAATTGTTGACAGGTACGGTTTATGAGTGTCATTTTTTAAATATTCAAACGACTTTATTCAGGGAAAAATTGAGAAATATAGTAACTTGAATGTGCCCCTCCTCCTCTCTATGTAAGCGTTGTCGTCAAAGGCGCCCCCCTCCCCTGTCGCCCCAACCGCCCTCTGCCGCCCTCGCCGCCGCCGCCGCCCTCCGCCGCCCTCGCCGGCGCCGCTCTCGCCGCCCTCCGCCGGTTTTACTTCCCCGCGCGCGCATCCGCGTCGGTGATGAGTGCGGCGCGTGCGGGAATATAGAGTCCCTCGTCTAGGCTGCGGTCAACATTACAGGGAGAAATATTCTCTGACGACGAAGAAGACGCTGATAACGTAGGCAGTTTACATGCTGAATGATTATAATGTAACCGCCAAGTAGAAGTTTTGTTAACAAGGTTGAGAATCGGTCACTGATGACAGCTAAAAGTGCACCACATTGTGAGGAGTGCCATTGGCGGTCGCACATTTAGTGGGAAAATGTGCAGCATTCTCAGACGTATGTACTTGTCTCGCTGGAAAATGTATCGGAGGATTGTGACATAGGACTTATTAGTTTCCTAAGGGAGTCTAATATTTTAAACAAAATATAAGGATGCATAATATTTATACAATAACTTTATACTTTTATAAGCACATTACTCATGATTTGATTTTTATATAATATTTATTGGTGTTTTTTGCCGTAGGCGGGGCAGATAATCTTAAATAATCAATCAATCGATCAATGATTTTTTTTTTCTAAGACAAAATATGTTAATAGTTTTGGGTATATTTGCTTATTTCTTCTTTAATAACAAGGTTAGATGGTACTTTTATGCAAAAAATACATATATTGATACCATTGGTAAGCATTATTTGTCATTTAAGAATAAGAATTACACTTTTACATAAGGAAATTTGATAAAATACTAGCATGTAATGGCTCGGATGCGGTTGTTAGTATTTATAAGCCTCTATCAGATTCTGAATGCTCCTTCCGACAGAGGTGACATGCCCGGAAGACAGCAAATCGTGCCCTGTTATCGTCGTATTTCTGTCTGCGAATGGGAAAAAATAAATAATTGCGATGAAAGCGAGAAGCAAAACTTGAATGAATGATGGAATTATAAATTCTGACAAATTATCGCGGCAAATGTTTGTACTATGTTGATTGTGTATTGCAGTCATACGAGTAATTATCTATTTTATACTACTAATGAAAGACATATTACTGTTTTCTTTTATCAAATTTTATGTTTTCTTCGCAAGGAACCTCCAAGCTTGATATGGCTATAAGCATCACCAATTCTAAGTCAATCAATGTCAATACATATTTAGTGTTGTGTGAAGTTATGTGCTGGTCCCAAGCCCGGATAAAATAGAGAGAATGGTTGCCTAAAATGGTAACACCGGCACTCTCCGTGGAAAGGAACTGGGGACCCTACCACGTACTCACTCCAAGAGCATCACAACATGAAAACTACAATTAAGTATCATGCTGTGACCACGGCGGCTCAGACATGAACCTACCGTTAAAAGAAGAAGAGAAGTTATGTTATAGCTCCAGTTATGATTATAATCACCATTTTTTACATCCTCGCGGTAAATACAGCATCGCGCTTAGTCGAGGGGAGAGGGGAGGAGGAGCAGATTTAGGAGAAGGGTGAGGCCTCGCCAACGAGATATGGCATGTTTGATAGGGAGAACAGACCGTGAGCTAGCGGAACGAGTGGGTGTGAAGAGCGATGTGCTACGAAAATCAACAACCGAGGCGAGTATTTCTAAAACTTTCTAGCTATCTAGAACATGGGGGGTTTACCTTGGTCAAATGATTAAAGGGGTGCGATTTCCATGGTAGATATTCATTAAGTATGCAGTTCTTCACGAAAGGAGACGATAAAAGTACTTCCATGGTGTCGCTCTATTGATCGCCTATTCCTCACTTCGCACGCCCATTAATGGTTTTAGTATGTCGATGAAGTCATTATCTCGTGACAAGAAGGGGTATTCCCTGATACCTGTTTGTGGTCGTCCGTTATCTGGATATTGCCTGGAAGGCATCGTTAGATAAATAAGTCTTTTTGTTAAAGATGCTAGCAATGCTATAACATTTTAACCCTTACCATATATTTCCCAAGTCTGAAAAAAACTGCTCTGGTCATACACAAATACTTCAATCACCCTTGTATTTGAAAAAAAAAGGGCATTTGCTTTCTCTAAGTTATGAAAAGAACTTTTCCCTCCCTTATTATGAGGTATGCGAATATTTTTTTCTCCTAAACGAATGCTTTTTTACTTGTCATTTAGAAAAATTGCTTCGGATGCGGCTTTTTTCCCCTTTAGGACTGTGATTTTCAAACCCTTTCTTTTATAACTTACCTCCTCGACTGTATGTTGCTCGTCATATACACTTTTACTGCCATGTAAACAAGAATATCTAATGTAGACACACAACAAGAAAGCACCTTTATATTTTTATATTTTGCAAGAATATTTTGATAAGAAATATAATATATAGTTGTTGATAACTCGGTTTAAGAAAAAAAAAAAAACGCATCAATTGAAATCGCATTGCTGTACTGCTAAGATCCATCGCATCGAGGTGTCACTAAATATATTTTTTTTTACTCACAGGGGTAAACATATCCTTGGTCAAAAAATCCCTGTTTTAGGCGAATTTGACTTTGTCATTGTCCAAATACACATACAATTATAAAAGCTTTATAACATGGGGAGTTATATCATTTTACCTCTTTTTTCATATCTAATAAAAGTTCTAGTTTATGATAAAGACATAGTTGCTAAAAAGGGAAAAATAATCAAGTGAAAGCTTGTTATACAGTGTTTTGAATTTTTGAAGATAAAAATAATTTTTAGGGGCCTTAAATGTTTCGCTACTACAAACAACTAGGGCAATCATATGAAAAATCATAGGCAAAGGATGTTAAGATATATATTTTTTCATTTGGTATGACTTTGTATTAAGATATTCAGAAAATATTAAAGAGATCGAGTGTCAAGTTTTATTCAGTGCCAACGTAAAAAATATTTCTCTCTTTGAATAGGGAGATTTGAGAAAATATATGCATGTGTTACTTAAAAGCGGTGGCTGAATGTACGTTTCCCGATAAGTAAATCACCATAGTTCCGGCGGTGAGGTGATCGTCTCTTAAAGATAAACACTTATCTAGCTCTATCTCTTGCTGCATATTGTAGAAAGGCAATGACGGGGAAATCGAGAAGTAAAGTTTGGTTGAATTATACCCGTTGGCAAGGTTATTTGTGTCCTTTTATAGTATTTTTCCCGTTCTTGTAGGAAACAAAAAAAAACATATTTGCTAGATAAATGAAACTATAGTAACCAACATTAGTGGTTACCGTTGCATAGTTCCTTTTCTTCATATATATTTGTAGGGAGGTACTATAGACAATTTCGAGCGAGGGGGAGTAATTACTGAAAAGCTAGTCCACCTTCTGTTCTAATTCATCTTTTTCTTATAGCATCATAAAACGGAGGATCCCTAATCGATGTTTACCCTGGTCTTTTTATATCAGAAGAGAATGCACTGTATTGGCGTGCACAGAGTTATACATATGGGAAAGCTGAACATATTTACTAGTTTGCATTGTAGATTGTACAAAATTGAGAGCTAGGCGGGAACATTTAGGAAATTATACCGCATTGTCCCTTAAGGTTAATTAGCAAAACATAACTGGTTCGGCACGTGGGGACAGGTGGTGGTCCTAGTTGGTAGATAATTAACTGTTCAGGCGCAAATAGGAGGGGGAAACCCGTCTTTGGTCTCGCGCAGATGCGTTGAAAACCCTATTAATGCTCTCTAAATAGAAAAAACGGTGACTTTTCAACCTGTTAGGTAATTAAACTGTTGTATAAGCCTGAAATTTTCAACTTATGAGATAGTGGTTATCACATTTACATTTACACAGAAAATTTTAAGCTTGTTATTTTCATTTTATTTGTATTACCGCCTGTTAGGATGTGTGTTTGTGAACGTCATAATAAAGACATTGAGTACAGCAAGAGTTTTCATGATCCTTTTGAGTGAATTGTATTTTATTAGAAAGATGCCTTTGGGATGTAAGATAGCTTATCAATCGTCCCGCGAAGTTAAGAAATTTCTGTTGTTTATTCTTATTAGGGTTGCACCTGTTATATTATTGATAACCTGTTGTATAAGCCTGCAATTTTCAAACGTGCGTAGTGGTAGTTATCGCATTTACATTTACACAAAAAATATAAGCCTGTTATTTTTATCTTATTTGTGTTATCACCTGTTAGGACGCGTGTTTGTTTCTTGAAAGTCATATTAAAGGCATGTTGGGTAAACAGAGTTTCATGATCCTTTTCACTGAATTGTATTTTTATTATGAAGATACCTTTGGGAAGTAAGAACGACTTGTATAACATGTTAAAAGAAAGAGGAGTTCGCAGTTTATCAATCGTTCCCGCGAAGTTAGAAATTTCTGTTGAGATATCTTATTAGAGTTGCATCTTTGTTATATTATGCATTTGTAAACATTTGTAAAGATATTGATTATGGTCTTTGCAAGTATTTTTTTTTATATATGCATATGGAGTGAGAAATGGATAGTGTCATATGCATATATTTTTGTCTTATATTTACGTAATACGAACATTGTCAATCTTAGTAAGGGTTAAAATGGATTTCCTTTTCTTGGTTGGTTACACCTCAAGACGAGAGTGCACCACCACCGTCATTACCTCTGAATAAGAAGAAATGATCATATCATCCTCGTTATTAAATTCGGGGCGATATGATTTGTATTTGTGTCTGTTTGTTTGTATTAAGGCATATATGAAGGACCTTGTTAGGGTTATTGATTATGACAGTTTCATCATTAGGAGGGGTTGGTCACTCGTCTGTAACAGGGTCAATTCTCGATCCGGGTACAAGTTCAAACACGATGAATATTGCTGGGGCGGTGTGTGTGTGTGTGTGTGTGGGGGGGGGTGATGAGGGAGGTGGGTCATCAGTGACACCTGGTCTTGGGTTGGATTATGATTTGCATCATTCATTAGGAGGTGATCACTCGCACTTCAGTGCTGGGCTGTATTATCTCCTTAAGTAGGACTTGTGATTTTGTTTGTTTGCTTCTTTTTCTTACTATTATTGCTTTGGTATGGAGGAATGTGGGGCAGGGCGGTAGGAAGGGAAGGAGGGTTGGTTTGGAGAGGAGGAGGGGAGGGAGGTTGGGTCATCAGTGACACCTGGCACTGGGTTGGATTATGATTGCATCATTCATTAGGAGGGTGATCACTCGCACTTCAGTGCAGGGCTGTATTATCTCCCTAAGTAGGACTTGTGATTTCTTTGTTTGCTTCTTTTTCTTACTATTATTGCTTTGGGTATGGAGGAATGTGGGGCAGGGGCGGGAGAAAGGAAGGAGGGTTGGTTTGGAGAGGACGAGGGGAGGGTGAGAGGAACCCTTTAGGTGTGTGTATTAGACATCACAGAGTTCTTCTTCCACATCGCCTACACCATATACGGGATTGATGCAAAATATGGTTGAGGAGGAAAGTCTATCGCAGACGATAGATGTATCATTTTGGTATTCACCTTAGCAATATTTGTGTGTGTGTGTGTGTGTGTGTGTGTGTGTGTGTGTGTGTGTGTGTATGTGTTTATGTGTGTGTGTGTGTGTGTGTGTGTGTTTGTGTGTGTGTGTGTGTGTGTGTGTGTGTTTTGTGTGTGTGTGTGTGTGTGTGTGTGTGTGTGTGTGTGTGTGTGTGTGTGTGTGTGGCTGTGTGTGTGAGCGCCATTGTATAGGTTTATACAATCAAAATAAAAGCATATATTGTATAACGAGTTTTTATAATCCTTTACACTTGATTGTATTCTTATCTCTGGTACAGTGAGAGAGGAGCAGAATTATCGTCATTAGCAACCTGTGTGACCTATTCATTATTGATTTTGACAGTTTCAGTCATTAGGAGAACGTTTCCCTCGTCTGTAACAGAATTAATTCTCGATCTCGGTACAAGTTTAAACATGGTGAATATTGTGGTGTGGATGGAGGAGCCGCGGGTGAGTCATCTGTACATCTGCCTACGGTAATGATTTCGGTTACGATATTGGTCATCTTTCTGTTATGATACACCATTTTCAACTGTAAGGTGTGTGTGCTAGTCATCATTAGCTACGGTCTGGTGGTTACTCGTGATCTTAACCTGCTTTCACTCTCGACAAGGTTGTGTGATTACGCGGTGATCATTAATCTATGTCAACCTGCATTGGAGGAGATCCTCGTCTGTACATCACTGGCTATGATAATGATTTCGGATACGGATATGATTATTAATCACTTTCAGTGGTCATCTTTCTGTTATGATGCACCATTTCAACCAAAGGTGTGCGCGTTAGCCGTCGTTAGCTATGGTCTAGTGGTTGCCTCGTGATCATTATCCTGCTTTCACTCTCGATAAGGTTGTGTGTTACGCTGTGATCATTAATCTATGTCACCGGTCACCTACATTGGAGGGGATACCGTCTGTAGAACATCATTTGTTTCATTATTTCTCTTATGATGCGTCATGTACGAACATAAAATGCACATGTGAAAATAGGTTAATGATTTCCCCGGGTATTGATTATGTTGTTGTGGACATTGGTTTTGCGGTTTGCGGTTTGTGGTTTTCGTCAGGTCACTGATTACGTCATCAGCCTGAAGACCTACTTTCACATTCATGTACGTGTGTGAGGGTGTGTTCGATTTTGTCCACCTTACATTTATCCTGCTTTCCACTCTGGATAAGGTTGTGTGGTTACGCTGTGAATCATTAATCTATGTCACCTGTCACCTGCATTGGAGGGGATACTCGTCTGTAGTACTATTTGGTTTCATTAATTTCTCTTATGAGGCTCATGTAGCGAACATAAAATGCACATGTGAAAGTAGGTTAATGATTTCCGGGTATTGATTTGTTTGTTGTGGCCATTGGTTGCGGTTTGCGGTTTGTGGTTTCGTCAAGGTCACTGATTAACGTCCGGTCACCTGACCTACTTTCACATTCATGTACGTACATGAATGTGCAGCGTTCTGTCGTATTACCTACTACTAGAAAAACACTACAGTGGAAGAAAAACCCACAATACAAAAACTAGATTTATTGAAAGTGAGACTACAGTTTCGAAATCCACCTGTATTCCATCTTCAGACCTGAAGATGGAATATTATATATTATAATATATATATATATATATAATATATATATATATATATATATTATATATATTATTAATTCTTCTACGTGAATAACATGTGTATATATAAATATATATATATAATATTTAATATATATATATATATATTTATTATATAATAGTATATATTGTCATATATATATATATATATATATTTTCGTGTATAAATGTGTATGAAATGTGTATATCTATATATATCTATATATTGTAGATATAGAACTATTATATATATCATATTATAATATATATACCTGGTGTGTGTGTGTGTGTGTGTGTTTGTATATATAAATATATGTGTATATATATATAATATATATATATATATGATCTACATAGATTATATATATATCCTTACATATAATATATATATATATATATAATAGATATATATATATATATATATTTATATATATAATATATAATATAATGTATATATATGTATATATAAATATAACTTGTATATATGTGTATATATAATAATATGTGTATATATCTATCTATCTATCTATAATTATATATTGTGTGTGTAATATTATAATATATATATATATATATATATATAATATATTATATATATATATATATAATATATAGATATACATTTATTCATTCTAATCTACTATCTATTCTATCTATCTATCTATCTTCTATCTATCTCTCTATCTATCTTCTATCTATATAGATATATATATATTATATATAATATTATACGTGTATAAATGTGATCTATAATAGAAATATATATATATCTATATATATATATATATATATATATAATATATTATATATATATATTAGAGATATATATATATCATATATATATATGTATAAATATATATATATATATATATATATGCAGATATATATAAAAATATATTTATATACTATATTATCATAATATATATATCTCTATCATATAGATGTTATACTATGTATATCTCTCTATGTATTTCTCTATATTATATCTAAATATATGTGCATCTATCTACTATCTATATATATCTATCTACTATCTCTATATATTTATAATATTAGATCATATATATCAGCGCTGGTTGTGTCTGTTCCAAGAAGCGGTAGTCCAGGCCGTGAATCGCGCCGCGTCCCCACAGGGTTTGGGCCTTCCGTGTCATTAACAGCTGACGGTTTGCTTCACCAGCGCCGCCGACCTCTTCGGTGGAACCTTGCATAAAACCTCTCGATATGCCAGCTTTCCACACGAACGGCTAACATATTAAAACGAAGAATTTGGTATACGCGGAATGTCCTGCAGGTGGCCCCAGAGATGATTTCAGCTACAAAACCTTATGTAATGGGATCGTAGACGCGGG
>NC_051392.1:5076127-5096127 GCF_015228065.2 Penaeus monodon | reverse complement strand
TTGTTGCCAATGTCAAGCAATACTATTTTATTTTACCATGTTTATCAGGGCATGCGTATCCTTTTCTCTCAAGTGTCAAACTGAGGAAAATTTGGAATTTGAAAAGAAATAATCTCAAAGCATCAACTTTAATTTCTAAGATAAAGAAATGAAAACCAGTTTTTTTTTTCATAATAAGCATAATAATAACAGTAATAATGATAACCATAACAATATGATAATGAGTTAACGAATGATAAGGATGATGAGAATGTTGATATATACTAATAATAATAATAATAATAATAATGATGAAGAATACTAATAATTAATAATAATAATAATAATATTAAAAAAAATAATAATGATACTACCCCTCATAATCTAGATAATGAAATAATATTGTTAACAATAAAAAAAAAAATAATAACAATAATGACTTGAATAACAATAATGATACATAGGAATATTATAAAAATAATGCTCGAAATATCAATGTCCACACTACTGATCAGTAAAGGTAATTATTATTAATGCTTATATTCCCCAAAACATCTGTCAACAAGTTTTTATAGACTCGTGACAAGTTGAGTACAAGGAGGGACTGGTATCTATCTGCATATCCTATGCCCACATGTGGCTTGATCCAGATATTCGGGTTCTCATTAATGTGAAAATGAATTGTCTTCCTATTGAGCGTGACATGAAGAATCCAATATCTACTGAAGAAAAACACTTCACATTACTGAATGCTAAAGGTGTATGGAGGATAAATCATAATACCATGGATTATCGAACCGCATAGAGGGATATCAATGTAGAATAAAGGCTGTCCTTACACTGTAACTTTAGATGTATGTATAAAAACACCACACACACATCACACATAAACACACACACACACACAACACACACACACACACACATATATATACATCATCATCAATGGGGCTAACGCCGGCGGGGGCGCATGGCCTTCATTTCCACTCACATGGTGCCTCACCTCAAGGCGAGCCTCCAGGGCGGCCCTCGTCCCATGTCAAAATTCTCGCGACAATACTGGCGAGGTGCTCTGCCTCATGACCTCCAAGGTCATCACACGGGCCTCCTCATCCAGGATGTTCGCGTACCAACCTGACGGCAGGGCCATCCATCAGGAAACGATCTTTTGCCCATATAGCCGTATTGTCTGTCCCGGATAATGCAAGTAAAATGGTCCCATGTCAGCTCAAGTGTATCTGTCGGTTGGACACAAGGTCCTGTCCAACTGCATATATATATAATTAGTATATAATTATAATATATATATATATATATATATTATAGTCTATATATATTATATATATATATATGTCACACACATAACTATACACAAAATATACACCACATACATTATATAAAATATCGAGCAACCTTCCAAGACTGGATATACCCGACCGGGACGATATCAACACTGCGCAGCGATGCAGATGCCTGACAGAACGACCCCACTCGCCAGACAAGGAAGATCAGAATCGAATCCACTGTACCACCAAAACGAACAAGACAGCCATCACCTCACAAAGCCTCCAGATCAAGCTAGGAGACTAAATCGAGAAAATAAGGAAAGGATCAACAAAATATTTCAATTGGATTTAAAAATACCGCAGATTCGTGCGACGATCCCCCCTCCTCTTCAAAATATTCCATGGAGTTCATATACCATTAGGGAGGTAGTCTACATGGGATTACTTTCGTAGCTGCTTAACTATCATCTGTCTGTATATCGATACGTGAAGTTCTGGTCTTTTCTTTTGTTTTCCCTAGTACGTGGTCTGCTTCATCAATCTGTATTTGAAGTATCTGCATTCTTGACCTTGGCCAGCAAGGAGTGTACTTTCGTCGACCACTACTGCTGCTTGCTATCTCTCTTTCGGCCACTCTCCACTGCTGCAGCTGATACAAACACAGAACTGTCTCTACGGCCAGAAATACCCGGTATCTCTCTTTCACCTTGCTGGGACGAGTCTATTTGAAGAATTCTCGCTTGAAACCTTGTTTCGAACACGCATCTTTTCCGGATCTTGGCACCCTCCTCGCTACTACTTGCTTGATCTGTTCTGCATGTTCTCTCTCGTTTCAGTGGTGCTCACTGCTTGCAGCTGTCGACAGTCATAAACTCTCTGTGCGCAGAAATACCCGGTAACTCTCTTTCCACCTTGCCTGGAACGAGTCTATTTGAGGATCTCGCTGGAAAACTGTTCGAACAAGCAGCTTTTCCAGTATGTTTGCACCTCCTCGCTGCAACTGTTTGTATCTATTCTTTTGCTGTTTCTCTCGTTTTAAATATACCCATACTGCTTGTGCTGTAGCTGTAACACTAGAACAAGCTGCCTCTACATCTGAAATACCCGTATATCTCTTTCATCTTGCTGGAATGGTCTGTTTGAGAATCTCTGTGGAAAATGTTCGAACAATCGCTTTTCCGGATAAAAGGCCAACCTCGCAGCTAATGCTTGTATCGATTCTCCCTTTTCATATTGTGCTTTACCATTGTCCGCTGAATGGAATCAGAGTTGGCTCCCTTCCGTGATAAGGTCTAATGATACCACCATCCGAGACATTACTGCAGTTCTTAATTGCCTTGATCTATCTCTGTAGCGAAATACATTGATGGTATCTTTTCTTTTCTGCTCTGAGGAGAAACCTTTCGACGCCTGATTCACTGAAGCAAGGTGTTTGTACTGCTTTTTACCTCCCTCTTGATGTTTTCAATCACGTCTTTACCGCCGTCACTGCTGCAGCTTCTTGATCTGTTCCTCCGCTGAAATGTCTCGAGCGTCTTTTGGGTTTTGCAGAGAACGCTCCCTGAACTCAGATCCCTCGACGAACTGCTCGAACTCGCGACCTTCTGACGATGGGAGGACTTCTTCCTCGCTGCTGCTTATTTTTATCTCTCTTGCATCTTCTTTCTCTTCTTCCTGTGCTGCTATCATCTGCTGAGTTGCGAAGGATGTCTTTTTCATTTCCATCGTTAGTCTTGATTGTTAATGGATACCACTTGAGTTGTGGAGTCCTCTTCAAACCTCAATTCCATTCCGTTTTTCTTTGCCTGCCTCTTTTCTATGGTTTTCCTATTTCCTTACTCTCGTTTTTCTTTGACATTCTATAGCCTTGCATCCTTGTTTCTTTCCTATGAATCTTTCCATACCCCTTTTTCTGTCCACTTTCTTTCCATCTTCCTTTTCGTTATGCCCTTATTCCACTTTATCTTCTCTCTTTGGAACAACCTGAGACAATATCATATCGAAGTAGGGGCGGACAAGGTAGTCTAGTTCCTGCTGCAGAGATCGAAGCTTCGGCAAAGTCTGCCTCTGTCCCTCCGACATCTCCGTCGCCAGGCTGTAAGTTCCCAGAGAATGTCCTTCACTTCCTCCAGGTCTTCCATTAACTGGGGGATGGTTGTTGGACTCATCTTGTGGTGGCACATGAACATTTCGGACTAGACGAGCTTTTTCACCATTTTCTGAAGGCGTTCAGATTGCTCCTTATGCTCTTGTTGGCCTCCACGTGGTGCGAGAATTTACGTATAGCCTGAAAGGTCATAGAAGGCTGCTTCTTCGACTGACGTTGAATTGCGATGTCGAAAACCGTCCCTCGTAAAGCTTCCTGCAGACGTGCCTTCTTCTTGGCTTTCTCTCGAAATAGCTGCTCACGCTCATGCTGCCATTCTTGGTGTTCGCAGGGAGGAATACACAAGGATGCAAGTATAGTGCACGGCGGTGCTGACAACTGCGTGGAATGCTCCCCAAAATTTTTTTTGTTTTTCCGTGGCTATTCCTGCCCGGGTGTATACTTTGGGATATCGCTTGAACATGGCTTGTTATTACCATGCATTCTTCAGTCACATAGATGTGGATGTGTTAAAAAAACACGTGAGCTGACTTTTGAATAATGGATTCAGGATCAATTCCGTGCTTTCATCGTTCATATTCAGCCAATCTGTAAATGTACTTTGCCTCTGTGGCTCCATAAATACTGGGTGCCCACAACAGCAGGATATGTGTATCTACTTTCGATAAGTTTGATTTTTTTTTCTTCAGAATACCACAGGACGGTCTTATCTAATCACGATAAAAATGGCATCTAAGCGTAAACAGAAGTAACACACAGCGGATATTATGCAACTTACGATATGCCTGCATTAGCAATCAGTATATTTTTATTGCACTATTATTACAGTCCTTCACTCTTATGACAAAATATCAAGATGAGTCTCCTTTATGCTGCAGAGCGCCCCACTAGCAATCCCCATTAAAACGAGTCAAGTTTATCTAAGCATAGAACCTCAGTTAACACACACAAATGTAGAAAAGTTAATATATTACCACTGTATTTCCACACAGGTGGCAAGTTGCTTCACTTGCTAGTAACAACAACAGCAACAACACCTGACTCGTTGCAACTTTCAACTTTCAACTCCGCTCGTGTTCAGGGTATTCAAATCCAAATATGTTTTTTTCTTCTGATCGCTGCTCTTGAATCGCCTTCTCTCTGCGTCTCATAGCACTGACGTCAGCAGTGATCGGGGGAATTCAGTGGATCAACGGCGACATAGCTTGGTCCTTGGGGGGGGGGGGGGGAAAAGAAAGTTATACTGAGCTGGGTTTAATCTGCAAAGAAAGAACTCATCACCTCCTTTTTTGTGTGGAAAGCCGATGTTAATGGCAATAATAATAATCATACAATGATGAAAATGGTGACGGATGATGATGATGATGGTTGTTGATGATGATTAATGACAATGAATGAATATGATATGATGGTATGGTAGTGATGATAAAAATGATGATGAAATAATGATTTGATGATGACAATAATGATATGAATAATATAATGATAATAATAATTAACACATAATATCAATAGTGGATATTAATAAAAAAATAATCATAATGATAGTAATAATATACAATAGTAGTACTAGTATGATAATTATAATAATGATAATGATAATACCAAAAAGATGATTCAGATGATAAGATTAATAATATAGTAATTACGATGAAACATATTGATAATAATGATGATAAATGACCATAGAGAAACACAACATTGAAATTGATAATGACAACAATAAAAGTAATATTATGATAGATATTAAATGAATGTGATTATGATGATGATGATAATGATGCTACTACTTTTAATAATAATGATAATGAAAATATTAATTCTATAGTACGTATCTTTATATCACACACACACACACACACACCACACACATCACACACAACACACATATATCTAGTATAGTATAATATACTCTATATGATAATATATATATATATATGATATACACACACACACACACAACACACAAACACAGAGCACACCCACGACACACACACACATATACATCAAATATATATATTATATATATCTATTATAGATATAATGTATATATTATTGGTGTGTGTGTGTGTGTGTGTGTGTGTGTGGTGTGTGTGTGGTGTGTGTGTGTGTTGTGTCTTTGTTTATGGTTAATCATAACCTTGACACAGCTCCATATTCCTGTCTGCTGAAAAAAAAAAAATATTGTGATAAACAGACATTTGTAAATGTCCCTATTGTGGAAAAGCGGCGGTTGTCCGGTTCGTTTTCCGGGATACCCTGTCTGTGATTTTAACCGTAGATTACACATACATACATGCTTGCATGTATTATAACATAAGTTGCATACATGGCCACAAAAAAATACTATAGTGTCTATACATGCACACACATGCACACACACAAACACACACAACAAAAAAACACACACACACACACACACCACACCCACACACCACACACACACACATATATATATATAATATATATATATTATAGTACTGTTATATATATATATATAAATATATAATAGTATATAATATGTATTATATGTATGTATGTGTGTATATATACACATATTAATCACATGTGTATAGCAATTTATGTGTGGTGTGTCCATGTATTTATGTATACATACATACATACATGCATCATACATAAAATTACATATAGATTAACAACATATAAATAGTATAATATATTAATACAAATAAAATAGAGTGGGTGATATATAGATATATATAGTATATATATATATATATATATATAATTATATATACTATATAACACACACACAACCACACACACCACACAACACACAACCCACACACACACACATATAATAGATATATAATGTATATATATATATACTATATATATATACAGACACACACACACACACCACACAATATATATATATATATATATATATATATATATATATATATATATATATATATATATACAATATATATAATATATATATATATATATTATATAAAATATATGATATATATTGGCAGGATCACGTAATCAAAAAATATAAGAATCAGAACGTTAAGGTCAATGGAAAACACCACTTTAAATCGGCACTATGATACACTAATACATACGACCGACATAGCAAAATGGTACAATCAGGGAGCGTGGGAGTGCGAGAGGATCCAGCAGAGCAGCGAGGTCACATGGCGGAAGGGAGACACCAGTCAGAATTCACGGACAACTACTGAATAATAATAATAAGAATAATACATAGGAGTAAGAGTAAATGAAGGAACAAGGTGGAGAGGACGGGAAGGCTACAGTGTGGGAAGGACCGCAGAGAAGTAAGAGGATAAAAGTAGTGGGGCGAAACCCCTTGCAATGGTATAGGCTATATCTTTCGTTCATGTCTGAGGTTTCGAGGGGAAGGGGGTTGAGCAGTTATTGTTATTTGTATTTTTGCTGAGTGCTTGGCAATCGCAGAGATGATTATATAAGTTAAACGTCATTAACGTAAGCACCCTCGGCGGAAGAGAATCTTCCCCATTCGGTGATCGGCGGTCCCTACCGCTAACTGCAGCCCCGGCTGAGTCTCCAGTGAACAATTATATATATATCTATATTATATAAATAATAATATATATATATATAGATATATATATATATATATAGCCATCTATCTACCTACTAGGTTAATCTCCTCTCTCTTTATGATATATATTAATATATATATTAATATTATATGATATATATATATATATATATACATGACATATATATATATATATACATATATATATATATATCATATATTATATATATATATACTTGTATATCTCCGTTTATCTAGCATGTACTGTTATGATTCTAATATCTACTATGAGATAAATTCACAATACTAAAGTTCCAGTGACGTTGACTAATGGATCGATCAGATCTTCTGTGCTAGCATTTTTTAAAAATATTCCGCCTCTTTCCTCTCCCTCTTTCTCTGTCCCCCCCTCTGTCTCTGTCTTACGCGTGGTGGTCCGTCCACCTCTTATCGTTTATGTTTTAATATCCCTTTCCCCTTTCTTTAATTTCATTTTCATCTGTCTTTCTCCCTTTCCTTCTGTGCACCCCCTTATATTTTCTGCAATGTAACAATCCTTTCTACTTCCATTATACATAAAAAGACTATACCATGCCCTTACTCCTTTTGATGTAAAACTTTGACCAGGAGAAGCTAATGCACCAAACACACACAGGCACATAAAAAACAAGAAAAAAAAAAAAATCACCGTGTAATAGGAAAAAGAAACTCACCATCTGAATGAATTTTGTCTTGAGCCGATATTCTAAACATTATCAGACAAATGGAGCGTTTTGTCGCGGAAACCTCAGCTGAATGCGTAGGCTCCCCGTGTCAGAGCACTTACCATAACACTAAACCCGTTATTGTTTGCAGTCGTTCAAACTTTTTGTAGAGTTCATAATTGCAGCGAACCGGTCTTTTATCTTTTGGGGAGGAA
Source organism: Penaeus monodon (assembly GCF_015228065.2). Classification (NCBI taxonomy): domain Eukaryota; kingdom Metazoa; phylum Arthropoda; class Malacostraca; order Decapoda; family Penaeidae; genus Penaeus; species Penaeus monodon. The sequence continues at coordinate 5,088,283 of NC_051392.1, read as the reverse complement.
GAGTCGTGTGTATGGAGAGTGGGGAGGAGCTTGGGGGATACGTAGGCAAGGAGGAAGGGCGTGGGTGGGGGTGGTAATGTGGGACAAAATGGGGTACATAGGAAATGAAAATATGGGTAAAGTTTATAAGAAGGGGAAGGGAGTGGACTGATTATTTGGTGCGTGTGAAGATCAGGGAAATGGCGGGGGGGGGGGGGGGAATTGATGTGATAAGTGGGGAAGGAGATAAGGAGAACGTGGGGGGATGAGGGGCTGCATGTAGCTGGGCAGGAAGGTAAAGCACTGATAATGGTAAATTATCTGATCTTATTTTTATACATTTTAACGAGTACTGGTGAGTCTGGATACCGTGTGCTAATAATTTCCTTTATTTTTTTTTTTTACTTATGTAATTATACTTATTTCATTATTGTTATTAATTATCTTTTGCCAGCTTTATTCATTCCATTTTCTTTCGTATGTCAAACTGAAATTCTTCAACCATCGAAGTCCAGAAAGTAGATAACTATATGGTCTGCGTAAAGGAAGGATAAACAAAGAAAAAAGAAAAGAAAAAAAGCAAGAAAGAAAAAAAAAGATTGATCACATTACTGACGGTAGTCATGTGGAGTGCCTGATACTGATTTTTGTTTTATGCCATCAAAAATACCACTACCTATCGGCATCTAAACAAGAGTAAAAATGAAATACTCCTGATCTACTTTTGCATTTATAAAAATAGTAATACACGACCAAAGAAAAATTAGAGGAGTTGGTCAAGAACATAAAGTGGGATCTCCCCACCTGTTGTCGTTACTTGTGATGGACGGAAAACATTATCACTCAAAAGGAGACGCGAGTACAGCCAAAAGCAAAATTCCAGTGAAACATCTTGAATTCCAGTCTCGAACTGCACATCTGCTGTTCTTTTCTTCTGTTATAGGGTTTTAGATTATATCAGTCTATACTCCTATAATGGCTGTTTCACTTGTGGAGAAGACGGGATGTAGTTTCGAGCTTCGTTCACGGGTTCGACCATTGTCCGTTAGTTGGTTGCTTCTCCTTTGTTATTACTGTAGTGGTAGGGGTCCGCAGAGTTTACTTGGAAGCCTGGTCCGAAACCTTACTCATAGATGGAGTACTCACCACATAAATGATCCATTTACCAGTAGAAAGCGAAGACCACACACACACACACACACACACACACACCACCCACACACACTACACACACACACACACACACACACAGGAACACAGTATATATATATATATATATATATATAGTATATATCTATATAGATATATATATATATATATACAGAATTACATACATACATACATACATACACACACACACACACACACACACACACACACACAAACACCACACACACAAACACACATATATATACATATATATATATATATATATATAATATATATATATAAGTATAACATACGTATATATATATAATAATATATATTATATTAACTAATAATATATATATATATATATATCTGTGTGTGTGTGTGTGTGTGTGTGTGATGTGTGCGTGTGTGTTGTCTTATATATGTGTGTGTGTGTAGTACTGAGGTGCCTTTCTATAAGTTGTGAACCGTTTATTTTCGTAGGGGCAGTTATAGTCATCCTCACACTCTTATACTTTTGATAATGTCATTACCTAAGTCCAATAAGATAACAATATTTTATTTGTTATTCCAGGTTGAAAGAGCGACTGTACGTGGAATATTAAGCGAACCCTACTAAACCACGCTGGTCACAGCTACTTACAAGGTGCGGCGGGACTAAAGTAACACTTTGAAAGCGCGATACGCTATAAAATTTTGCATTAAACGCGGAAAGAATTATTGCTACGCAGTACTTCATGTCGAATCTGTGTACTGTCATATGCACTGTCTTATGGTATTAACTTGCATGGGGAGATGAACTCCGTAGTTTCGTTGGACAAAAGATTAAGGCGGCAGAGTCCGGCGCGAAACGATGAGAGGTTGGGTGGGAGCAGGGAAGTCGAACACCGGAGCTGTGGGTCAATTCGTACTTTTATGTATGAGGACCGTCGAGTGTCAATAGAGCAATAAGTGAACAGGTTAAGTCAGTGTGGGAACTTGTGCACAAATTATTCATGATGAACTGAACATTGCGAAAGGATTTGGGGTCGAAGTTTGTCCCCGAGGGTGCTCAGTGACGAACAGAATAAAATGCGTGTTAGCGATAGCAGGGAGATAGTCCGCGCTTATCATTTCAATCCAAGAGTACTCATGCTCTGGCGACCTTTGTGTGAAAGCTGGACTAACTCTATGAAGGAACCTCCGGGAACCAGAGAAACCAAGCATCCTGGGATTCCCCAGCCCAAGAAGGCCACGACAAGAGCAAGTCCACCCTGAAACTCTGACGCAAGGGCATGACTACATCCACTGTTGTTCCCTCTGGACAGAGCAGTCCAACAAGAGTACTGATGTGGAGATGAGGGAGTTTCCGAAAGAGATTTCGTCCGAAAAGGCCGAGCGCTGCACTCAAATCGGTTCGGTTGCATTTCTACCATGGACCAATTGCACCAGTCTAGCAGCTCCAATCCATCGCTCTGTCGCAACTGTTTTTGACCGTGATAGGCTAAAGACAGTTGCCTCACACCCCTAAGTCAAGAGCTTGCTCCCTGTGACTTTTTGTGGTGTTCCCCAAGCTCAAATGACAAGAGCCTCAGAGGCAGTCGTTTTGGGACCAGTGATGAAGGAAAATGGCTGTGACTTGGTGCGTGGACACGTTTCACACCGTAGAACTTCCAGAAGTTGTTTGTATATAGGTATGTTAAGAAATGAATGTATTTTGTATGTATATTTACCAGTATCATACAGAAATATATATTCATATATATGTTATATTCACATATTTATGTTTATATTCGTAAATATATGTTTATACATACATACATATATACATATATATATAATATATATATATATAATATATTATATATATATATTAATAATATATATATATATATACATCCCCAATATCTATCTATCTTTATCTATATATATCTATATAGATATAATCTATAGATTATATATATATATAGTTATAACATATATTTATACGTATAATGGTATTGTTTCTTATATATATATATATACATATATATCATATGATATATATATATAGATATAATATTTTTATATATATATATATGTATATATATATATCTTTACAACACGCACACACACATTAACACACCACCTCACACACACACACCACACACCCACACACACACACCCACACACACACACACACACACCAACAGCACACAAAGTATGGTATATATGTGTGTGTGTGTGTGTGTGTGTGTGTGTGTGTGGTGTGTGTGTGTGTTGTGTGTGTGTGTGTGTGTTTGGTTGTTTGTGTGTTGTGTGTGGTGTGTGTGTGGTGGTTGTGTGTGTGTGTGTGTGTGTGGTGTGTATGTGTGGTGTTGTGTGTTGTGTAGTGTGTGTGTGTGTGTGGTGTTTGTTGGGGGGGGGGGTGGGGTGGTGTGTTTTTTGGTGTTTGTGTGTGGTGTGTGTGTGTATGTGTGTGTGTGTGTGTACATATGTATGTAGGTATGTATGTATGGTATGTTAGTTATGTATGGATGTAATGTATGTATGTAGGAATTATTTTGTATGTAATGTCTGTATGTAATATACCGACATCTTATATCTATCTATATAATTATATATATCTATATATATTATATATTCTTATAGATATATATTATATCATATGCATATGTATTTTAATATGCATATGTATATCATATACATATATATACTTGATATCTTTATATAATCATATATATTACATATATCGGCTACTATATTATATATATAGATATATCTAGATAATTATATAGTTATAATATAGATAGTATATTATAGAGTATATATAGTGTTGTGTGTGTGTGTGGTGTGCGTGTGTGTGTTTGTGGTGTGTGTGTGGTTGTGTGTGTGGTGTGTGTTGGTGTGTTTATATACATTATATATAATTATATATATATATATGTATATTATAAATAAAAAAATATATATATATATATACATATACTATATGTGTTATGTTTTTCTAGCATTAACTATAGATATATTAATATATTATATATTTATTAATATATTATATATTATATATATATATATACTATTAATGATATAATATATATATTTTATACACCACACATATTAAATATTACACATGACACGGCCCCAAACAAATTGACATCTGTACGTTGTTAATACATGCTACAGAAATGACCATTACACGGGAAGACAGATAAACAGCCATTATTGCATGAATTATAAAAAAAAAAATAAAACATAAGTGTAATATTATATATTTTTCTTGTGATGTTACAAGTTGTAAGGGTAAACTTGTGATTAAATTTTACAAGAATTTGAAAGATTACCTTTGTAAGAAATCCACTTTTGTTTACTGAAAGAGAAATTCCCAAATTGTGGTGTAAGATAATTATCTATATCATTGTCAATTTCCTTATTAATAATAATTTTTAAAAATATCTCATGCATAATTTTTCCAATAACAAGACTGCATTTAAATAATCTTAAAATAATTATAATAACTATATCATCTTGCTTGCATTTTTTTTGACCAGTTGAGTCAATCTTCACCCAAACGCTAGAAGAAAAATAAGACAGAGAGGACTAAGAAAGAAAAAAAAAGAGAAAGAAAAGAATAAGAAAGAAAAAAAAAAGAAAAACAGAAGAGAAGAGAAGGAAAAAAAAAAAAAGAAAAGAAAAGAAAAACAGAAGAGAAAAAAAAAAGAGAAGGAAAATAAAATAAAAAAGACCAGAAAACAAAGGAGAAAAAAGAACAAGGAAGAAAAAGAAAAGAAACAACAGAGGAAAGGAACAAAAAAAAAGAAGAAAAAATAAAAGCAAAAAAACAAAAGAAACGCTGGGGTCGCATGAGAAACAATCTGAATTTGATCTATCACCATTACATACAAAGTAGAGATACATAAGATGCATAACCCTCGATCGTTACTAAAGGTAATCTTTCTCATATATTCACTCATGAGGATTATATAATAAAAAAAAATTCAACACTTGTGAAAAACTATCTATTTTTGTGTAAAATTCAACAAGCTATAAACACAAGTAAAGAAAGGCTAACTTATGAAATATTTTATCTATCAATTACAAAGTCTTACAGAATATTTTCAGTTTTCATTATGTTAATTTCCTCTTTAACAGTAATGCATACCTCTAATAAAAACTACAATGCTCTTTAGTAAATGAAATAACTTCTCCACATAACTATAACTATCCCCATTAAAATAATTCACAACTGCAATAACCCAGAAAGATAAACAATAACAACATTGTACCTAATTTTATATGCATTACATATGACATCTTTCCCTACAATTTTTTACACTTTCAACCAGAAAAGAAATAAAAACTATCAAAGCTCTTACATTTAAATTGCTCTCCGCGCATTAAATTCCACACCATATAAAAATAATTAATCAACTGTCGCACATTTTTCGCAGATTTGAAAGGCCTTGAGTAATTGCATTTTCCATGGCTTTGTACCCAGGCTTCCTATAATTATCTCGTCGTTTGGAAGAAGCGGGACCGTAATACTCGTACGTTGCAGGGGGGGCAAATTCGTTTCTTCTTTCCTCCTTTCTGACAGAAGGTTCTCCGCAATCCTGACTCCCAAGAGCAGGGTCTCTATAAGCCTGTGAATCCGTCCCCGTATTGTCTGGCAACCCCATCTCCGGATTGGTGGATGATGGTCTTGAATTCTGTTTGCTGTGCCGCTGTTTACTCGGCTCGTACAGGGTAGCGGTGCAAACTCGCTGTTCCGCTGCTCCCTTTGCCGCAGGACCCATTCTTCCTGCGAAAGGGTTGACTTAACCCCCTCCTTCCCCATGTCCCATTCCCTCGTGTGCTTCCGCTTTTGGGCTCGTTTCAGTTCCTCACGGGACGTTTTCTCCTCCTGCAGGTTGGCTGGGGCGGGAGGACCAATGCTGGCCCCTTCATCCTCCTCTTCGTCTTCCGAGGCTGGAGGAGTCTTCAGTCTGGCTTGTTCTAGATCTTGAATAAATAAATGAGGAAAATTAGTGTCATGGATTGAAAAGCAAGAAAAAAATTAAAATAAAAATGAGGAAAGTAATCTATATCTGTATCTATACATATTCAATTACAGAACCAAAATATATGTATATATTTTTTGATACATACATATATATACACGCACACATACACACACACACACACACACACACACACACACACACAACACACACACACCACACCTACCACACACCACACACACAACACACACACATTATAACAAATATATTATATATATATATATATATATATATTATATATATTATATAATATAATCTATTATATATACACATTCAAATTATATATATATATATATATGATATATATAATATATATATAATATTATATATAGATATACTATTATTAGGTATATGTATATGTATATGTACTATGGATATGTAGATGTATATGTATAGTGTGTATATTTGTATATGTGTATATGTGTATATGTGTATATGTGTATATGTATATTGTTATTGTATATATATATATGTATATGTATGATGTTATATGTATTATGGTATATGTAGTATGTATATGTAATATTGTAGGTATATGTTGTTATTGTATGTATATGTAATGTATATGTATGTATATTATATGTATATGTATTGTATATGTATAGGTATGTGTGTGTGTGTGTGTGTGTGTGTGTGGTGTGTGTGTGTGTGTGTGTGTGTTGTGTGTGTGTGTGTGTGTGTGTGTGAATGAACAAAAACAAATCATCATATCTACAAAAGACAAGCAGACACTCAAACTCACTGACACTCACCTTTGACAGGCAACCCCAGCTTGAGTCTCTTCCTCTGACGAACTTTCTCCAGCCGCGCCTGAAGTGTCTTCTCCTTCTTGGCTGCAGCCGCCCGCTTGGCTCTCTCCCCAACCTGCGTCTCTTTGTGGAGCTCTTGCAGGAGGTCCATCTGCTCCTTCCTCTCCTTCTCATCCTTGGAGAACCTTAGGTAGCCTGTGCCATGAACTCTGGCCTCTGTGGGGGGATGGGAAGGCGTGTATTAGTGTGATGAGGAATGGGGGGGAGAAAGAGAGAGGGAGAAGGTGGGGTAATCACTCACTCACTCTCTCTCTGTCACACACGTCACACACATGCGCGCGCATGCACACACACACACACACACACACACACACACACACACACACCACACACACACACACACACATAAAAAGACAAACGTACCATCAAAAGAAACATCTTGGTAATGCATGTCCTTCTTATAAGCATTAAGGTCTTCCTCAGCTTCCCATTTCTGTCTCTGGATCTCTCTTCGCATGTCGTCTGATAGGAGATCAGGCTCTGAAGGTTCATCCTGGGGAGAATTGTAAAAGAATAGTGAAAAAAAAAAAAAAAAAAAAAAAAAAAAGTGATTTCAGAATTTTATGCATTTTGGGTGTAAGAAGAATGTTGTAAGAGATTCATAGAAATGTTAAGAAATTGAAAAGTTTGGAGGAAGAGGAGGAGGAGGAGGAGGCAGAAGAGGCGGAGGAGGAGGAGGAGGATGAAGGGTGGAGGGCAAGGAGGAGGAGGAGGGTGGAGAAGGGAGGAGAGGAGGAGGAAGAGAAGAAGGAGAAGGAAAAAGAAGAAGAGGAGGAGGAGAATATGAGGAAGGAAAAAGAAAGAAAGAAAGAAAGAAAGAAAGAAAAAAAAAAAAAGATAAAGAAGTATAAACAGACCCTAAACTTACCCATGTGGTATCCCTGGCGAGTTCCTTGTCCTTCTCCACCATCTCTGGCAAGTCCTTTCTCATGCAAGTGCGAGTCCTACCCAAAACGTCTGTATATTCCACCCTGTCATAAACGGAACAACTCTAATTAATAATAATGATTATAAATGATAAAAAAAGAAAGGAAAAAAAAAAGTAATAAATTATAAAAACATAATAAAAAAGAATCTTATGTTGATAATATAATGATTTATAAAAAGAATGAGCAATGATGATGGTGTCATGTCATAATAGATTATTTGGAATAAAAAAAAAGTCATAATAATATACTGAATAGTCAATTATAAAATATTCCAACAAACTTGCTCACATTTAATATTCTTTTCTTCTGAGACAATGAAAAAAACAAATGAACTAAAGAGATGTTCTTAATTATTTATGAAATTACATAAATACTCAACTACAAAATTAATATAAAGAGAAGTTACTCACAATTTTTTTTTTTTGAAATAAATAAAAACACACAGATACAGTTAAAGTAACAAAACACATGTAAGAGGGTGGGGGGGGGAAATAAAAAATAAAAGCAAAAATTAACTTCCATTCCTTAATGTCAGTGCCAAACGTGACAGGATCCAAACCTCTGTAACAAAGTGAAAATCCTATAAAATAACTTTTTGCCATCTCTGCCCTCTGTAACTGACACAGTTTAGTACAGCAATGCTGTATATTATGTGTCAACAGGACAGGGAGAAAAGCATGACTTAAAAAAAAGGAGAGAGAGAGAGAGAGAGAGAGAGAGAGAGAAAGATAGAGAGAGAGTAGAGGAGAGTAGAGAGAGAGAGTGGTAGGAGAGAGAGAGAGAGAGGAGAGAGAGAGAGAGAGAGAGAGAGAGAGAGAGAGAGAGAGAGAGAGAGAGAGAAGAGAGAGAGAGAATGCAGAAAATGAATGGAAAAAAAAAGTATTTAGGTGAATCTTGCTATTTATCCTATGCAGCAGGCATAACCGAGTACGGCATATGTCAAATATCTTGGAAATTAAAAGAGATGGGGGAAACAAGAAAAAAGAGAAAAAAGGAAAAAAAAAAAGAAGAAAAAAAAAGAAAGAAGCAGAAGAAAAGAAGAAGAAGAAGAAGAAGAAGAAGAAAAAGATGAAGAAGAAGAAGAAGAAGAAGAAGAAGAAGAAGAAGAAGAAAATCATACCATTCATCGTCCTTCTTTGATGCTTTGTATGACTTGGGGTTCTCTTTCTCTCTTTCAGCCTGTTCTTCTCTTTTGTTCTTCCTTTCCATTACATCGTCGATAATCTTTTTCTGAAATACAGATAAAGACTAATGTCATTTCACAACACCACATCTTTATAGTAAAATTACCGAAATTACTCCTTAACCCTGAGGATTATTGTGCATTATTAGTGAAAACAAGCTATAGATTTAAGATTTTAGGATTTTTTTGTGATTTCATAGCCAAGTTAAAGTCTCCCATTGAGAAATAAACTACCAGAATGGATATTCACACTATCTGGCATCCTTACTTTTTTCCTTCTCAGCCTCTTGACTTCAATTAGGTAGAAATGTAATGCTATTTCATAACATCTGTGACTACAACCAGCTAACCACCATTGCTGCCTTTTCTTATAAAGCAAACCTGATTGTCATAAAATTTATAATAATAATAAAAATAATGATAACAATAATAATAAAGAAATAACAATACTAGTAGTAGTAGTAGTAGTAATAGTCGTAAGTAGTAAATAGTAAGTAGTAGTAGTAGTAGTAACAATAACAACAACAACAGTAACAACAATAACAACAACAATGATAATTACAATAAAAAAATAACAATAATAATAATAATAACAACAATAACAACAATAATAATAAAAAAAAAAAAATAATTATAAGTAAATAACATCATAAACCAAAACCCTAGATTATCCTACAGTGAACATTAACCCAAACAAACAGAAACAGGTGGATAAAGTGAAAATGAAATAACCACAACTGTACGGTTTTCTTGACTAACAAAAAGGTTCTTCCTCGTCCATACCTGAAAATTGACGAGATACTTTTGGTTAAGTCCATCATCTTCCAAGGCCTCCACACCACCATGCAGCCTCTCATACATGGCTGCTTTCTTCTCTAAGATTGACCTGAAAATTTTCAGAGGATGTGATATAGTTGTAATCATTAGTCAATAATAATTTTGCCTTGAACTTAAAAGAAGAAGAAAAGGAAATAAAACTAACAGGAGAGGAGAAAACAGTCTATAAAATAGCTAAATACAATTCTATCCATATATTATTATATATCTATCTATATATACACATAGCCTATCCACTGACATATAGATGTGCAAAATTACTATCTTAACCCATAACTGACGGGTAGCATTCATAGAGGCCAGGGCCTCGCTGCCGGGGGCTTATATCGTTGCCCTAGCATGTGTGACCACTCATGCCAAATACCAGCATCCCATACCGTTTCTTCGTAATACTACGAAGATATGTTGTATTTTCAGTTTTCATTATTTTTTACAGTCTCTACTTGCCAAACTTCCTGATAAATCAAGACTAAAGGGTATTTTTGTAGTTATATAGACTCCGTAGTTGATCATTATTCGGTCTATAGTCCGAATAAAATAAGCAGTGTGCGGTATCATGGAGTTGAAATCTTCGGTTTGTTGCATTTTTTTTGTTTGTTGCATGGCAAAAATGAGAAAGTGTTAAAACCGACTTAATCACACTTTCACTGGCAAAAAAATAATCTTTGCGTGATTGTAACAAAAAAAAACTCATGGCATGTCCATACATACTCTACGACATGTGCGTACGTGCCCCCGGCAGATGGTCCCACCATGTCATGGCATGTGCGTACATGCCGTCGGCAATGGGTTAAATGTGCAAATTTGGACTTATTTTGTATGTGAAAGATAAATTTTACTCATTTAGCTCTTAGCAAATTCTGGTAACACAAATAATTACCTTGCTTTTTCTTCTGTAATTTTCTCCTCTTCCATCTGCTCTCTGTCCTTAGCAGCCCTGGCGATAACACCAGCATTTGTGATGTTAAAGGATTTTGTTGATCTGCTCTGCTTAGCTGCATCTTGTCGAGGAATTCCCTTCTGGCCGGCTCCAAACTTACTTGCCTCTGCACGTTTCTTCTGCAATTCTGCACGTAATCCTACTAACTGTGAAATGGAAACAGTAACGGTTATCATCTTATTAAGTAATCATATTTAAAAAAAATCATACCTTCTGGTACTATTGGACTGAACATGATATGTTCTGTCCACTTCTAGTTAGTTTAAATCTGTGCCGACCAAATATAGTGATGATACAGGAACCAATACTTGGGAAGTGCATAAAGTATACCCAAGAAATTGCAGGAATTTGTTGAATAAAAACAAAAAACATCCTGATAAAGATAATTAACTATATCAAAATCAGTGCAATGTCCGTGGAACTTTGCTCCTCTGCGTGACATACCCACCACCAGTATTACAGGTGAAATACCTATCTATCCTGAAAGGGCTGAGAAGGAATTGGTGCTGCTACTATCTATGTACCTGTTTCATTCTCTGTCTCAGGTCACATTAATTTCAAATATTGTTTCAGATTCCAAAGAGCTCTAGATATGGTGTTGGTTATACAAATGTATTCGGATCATGATTTTTCATAGAATATGAAACTACAAAACTCTATAGAAAATGGATAGAGATGATACTGATATTTCCACAAAAGTTTTGGCATATGTGTAAGAGCTAATGACAGTGACATATACAAGATGTTCCACTGGATATAAGTTTTGTCACTCAATAAAGTTAATTATTCATATCAGCATATTTCCCTTTATGGTTCTTTCCTGACAAAAAATATGTAGAGGTTTATTGGCTTTAACCCGACGGATTAGGGTGACATGGTCGTCATGCAAAAATTTGCCCAAGGGGCAAGTGATAGGAACATATTGTCATGGAAAAAAATTTAGTTAAGGGATGGGTGATGGGAATGTCTTGTCACGTGATATTGCTGAGGGTGAAGTTTACCAATCATCAAGTATACCTAGGGAATGGCAAAACAACAAGAATGCATTTGCAGAAAAGACTACAAAAATGAGGCATGGAGTCTCAATGCTGTATGTGAGTGTGAGTATGGACTGGGCCTACAAGCCATACACCCACCACTCAGATTTTAGTTCAAGTGTTGTGAAGCACCTGGAGGCAATGGATTAACTGGAGCACTAATTAAGGCTGATTGTTGTGAAACCATAAGAATGTATAGATGTCTTCTGGGTTACTTCAGATACTGGAACCCAAAAGTAATTATCTAGGTAAATGCTTGAAAAATACATCTA
>NC_051392.1:5056716-5059216 GCF_015228065.2 Penaeus monodon | reverse complement strand
ACTGCAGAAAATCTTTCAAAATTAGACCCATATACCCTTGCTTATATTAGCTCTGTTCAATGTAAATTAAACCTGCTGTGAGTTGTGATTGAAATTGCATAAGATAGAGGCACAGAATATCAAGTGATCTTAGTAGACTTCATATTTTGTACTTTGGCAAAGGCCATAAACCACTACTCCATTTATTCTGTCAAGATGGAGCTTCAAATGGTTTCCCTATCTCTCTCTCTCTCTCTCTCTCTCCTCTCTCTCTCTCTCTCTCTCTCTCTCTCTCTCTCTCTCTCTCTCTCTCTCTCTCTCTCTCTCTCTCTCTCTCTCTCTCTCTCTCTCTCTCTCTCTCTCTCTCTCTCTTCCTTCCCTCTCTCCCTCTCCCTCTCCCTCTCCCTCTCCCTCTCCCTCCTAACAATAAATTACTGGGCCCAGATTGCAAATGGTGGAATTATATTGGCCTTTGTCAGAGTACCAAGAGACATCACCGCTATATTTAGATGTATTTTTCAACATTTACCTAGATAATTACTTTTGGGTTCCAGTATCTGAAGTAACCCAGAAGACATCTATACATTCTTATGGTTTCACAACAATCAGCCTTAATTAGTGCTCCAGTTAATCCATTGCCTCCAGGTGCTTCACAACACTTGAACTAAAATCTGGGTGGTGGGTGTATGGCTTGTAGGCCCAGTCCATACTCACACTCACATACAGCATTGAGACTCCATGCCTCATTTTTGTAGTCTTTTCTGCAAATGCATTCTTGTTGTTTTGCCATTCCCCAGGTATACTTGATGATTGGTAAACTTCACCCTCAGCAATATCACGTGACAAGACATTCCCATCACCCATCCCTTAACTAAATTTTTTTCCATGACAATATGTTCCTATCACCTGCCCCTTGGGCAAATTTGACCATGTCACCCTAATCCGTCGGGTTAAAGCCAATAAACCTCTACATATTTTTTGTCAGGAAAGAACCATATGAAATATGCTATATGAATAATTAACTTTATTGAGTGACAAAACTTATATCCAGTGGAACATCTTGTATATGTCACTGTCATTAGCTCTTACACATATGCAAGCTTTTTGTGGAAATATCAGTATCATCTCTATCCATTTTCTATAGAGTTTTGTAGTTTCATATTCTATGAAAAATCATGATCCGAATACATTTGTATAACCAACACCATATCTAGAGCTCTTTGGAATCTGAAACAATATTTGAAATTAATGTGACCTGAGACAGAGAATGAAACAGGTACATAGATAGTAGCAGCACCAATTCCTTCTCAGCCCTTTCAGGATAGATAGGTATTTCACCTGTAATACTGGTGGTGGGTATGTCACGCAGAGGAGCAAAGTTCCACGGACATTGCACTGATTTTGATATAGTTAATTATCTTTATCAGGATGTTTTTTGTTTTTATTCAACAAATTCCTGCAATTTCTTGGGTATACTTTATGCACTTCCCAAGTATTGGTTCCTGTATCATCAACTATATTTGGTCGGCACAGATTTAAACTAACTAGAAGTGGACAGAACATATCATGTTCAGTCCAATAGTACCAGAAGGTGTGATTTTTTAAAATATGATTACTTAATAAGATGATAACCGTTACTGTTTCCATTTCACAGCTAGTAGGATTACGTGCAGAATTGCAGAAGAAACGTGCAGAGGCAAGTAAGTTTGGAGCCGGCCAGAAGGGAATTCCTCGACAAGATGCAGCTAAGCAGAGCAGATCAACAAAATCCTTTAACATCACAAATGCTGGTGTTATCGCCAGGGCTGCTAAGGACAGAGAGCAGATGGAAGAGGAGAAAATTACAGAAGAAAAAGCAAGGTAATTATTTGTGTTACTAGAATTTGCTTAGAGCTAAATGAGTAAAATTCATCTTTCACATACAAAATAAGTCCAAATTTGCACATTTAACCCATTGCCGAGGGCGGCATGTACGCACATGCCATGACATGGTGGGACCATCTGCCGGGGGCACGTACGCACATGCCATAGAGTATGTATGGACATGCCATGAGTTTTTTTTTGTTACAATCACGGCAAAAGATTATTTTTTTGCCAGTGAAAGTGTGATTAAGTCGGTTTTAACACTTTCTCATTTTTGCCATGCAACAAACAAAAAAAATGCAACAAACCGAAGATTTCAACTCCATGATACCGCACACTGCTTATTTTATTCGGACTATAGACCGAATAATGATCAACTACGGAGTCTATATAACAACAAAAATACCCTTTAGTCTTGATTTATCAGGAAGTTTGGCAAGTAGAGACTGTAAAAAATAATGAAAACTGAAAATACAACATATCTTCGTAGTATTACGAAGAAACGGTATGGGATGCTGGTATTTGGCATGAGTGGTCACACATGCTAGGGCAACGATATAAGCCCCCGGCAGCGAGGCCCTGGCCTCTATGAATGCTACCCGTCAGTTATGGGTTAAGATAGTAATTTTGCAACAAAACTTTTTTAAAGTACTATTTT
>NC_051392.1:5044632-5049632 GCF_015228065.2 Penaeus monodon | reverse complement strand
TGATTGTGAAAGCCTTCTATTTTTTCCTCCGAACTTTCCCCTGGAAATTAGTCCCCGTCCCAGGGTTTTGACATTTTGATTCGTAACGATTTTTAAAGTAACTTAGGGGTTTATTCATCGTTTTTGGATATTTGCATGTATGTATTTATTTGTCAGCCCATTTAAGGATATCATATTATATAAATTTAAATATAGATTTGTGTATTTACAGATGTTAATTTACATGTCAACCCTTTTAGATTATATTATATGGTTTAAAAAACAAAAGTTGTGTATTTACATGATGGATATATTTACGGTAAATCCTTTAGAATTCAAAGTTTTAAAATAAATAAGAGTTTGTATTTACATGATTTAATATATTAACATGTCAACCATTATGCTTCTGTTTTTAATCCTGATAATTACTATGGAAAAAACACACACACACACACCCCCACACACACACACACACACACACACACACACACATAATATCAATATATATATATATATATATATATATTTAAAAATTTTATATATATATATATATATATATATATATATATATATATATTATATATTAATATATATATAATTTAACGTCTCCGGTATTGCTACACGCTTTGGAAAAATTAAATTTCATTTTATAAAAATTAATGGGAATAATAAATTCGTAACAGTTACTGTTTCGCTTTCTGTTGTACAAGGTTCTCATTTTGGACAAATTAATTATATATTATATAATTATGTCATTTTCTTTTTCTCCCTTTTCTCCACTTTTCTTCCATTTTTATTTTTCTCCATCTCTGCTACTTTGCCTTCTACGTCATCTTCTCCTCTTTGTCAGTCAGGTAATAATTTCTACGTCCCTTTTCCTATTCCTCTCCTTTTCACCACTTTTTCCTTTCTTATTTCTTCTTTTCTTTTTCTTTTTTACGCTATCCACCTCCTCCTCTTCGCTCCTTTCTCGTTTCTTCTTCTCTTTCGTCTGCTTTCACACGATATCTATGACTGTATTTAATGTTAATTATAAAAAAAAATCGCTTGGCCAGGTGTCAAAGGTTAGTAAATTTACAATTCCATTTTTATTTATTTATTTATTTTGGAGACAACTCAAAGGAAGTCTTTATAATGCGTAACCCTTGGGCGTATTATTTCTGTAATTTCTTCAATATTAGATATGAAAATATATATTATATATATATTATATATATATATATATATATATATATAATATTTTTTTTTTTTTTTTTTTTTTTTTTTTTTTTATGAAATTTGTAAAACTTCTTACATAGATTTCATTTTCTTGAGGATTTGGGGATCGTTATAATACGTTTATGCCTTCGTATGATCATATTGTGTGTTAACTTATCTTCAAAGGTGAGGGAGCTCTATTGCACTCTTTGGGCCCAGGGATAGATTTTGGAGGGACTTTGAATTAGCCTTTTAATTCCCTAAGTGTGGTGTGTGCTTTGCTCTTTCACACATATATAACTAAAGGAATGTGGTATGATTGTGTTTTATATGTATTTATATCGTAAGTTTCCATTTGTTAAAAGGTGCTACCGATTATTCGGGATAAAAAATAGCCTTGCTTATTTGTTTAGTAATAACCCAAGTCAGCTGCAGGCATATCTCTAATATAAATACTGAAAAGGCCATGTCGGGAACATTACAAATGCAATCAATTGTTATATGTATCTTGATTAGGTTAGTCTCGGTGTGTGTAGAGATGATTTCTGTTTTTTTTTTTTTTTTTTTTTTGTATGATAATCTCTGATTTCAAGCCGTCGTGACAGGTGGAATCATATGCAGATGGAAAACTTTTAGTCTCAGCTCTGAAAGTGGGGTTTTACGCTGTTTCGACTTGTCTTAAACCCAATCGGCACGGATGCAAGAATACATGCCATGCCCCTGTAATGTAAGTTTATTTATTGTATTTACACATAGAGGCTCCGTAAGTGCGTAATCACCAAATCCTACCCTCTTACCTGTTTTCCTTTTCCTTGACTTTTGGAAAGGGTCGTTTGTATTATTTCATAGTCTTGAAGTTACCATGTTTAATAACACTTTAATAATCATAACATCAACAACAATAACAGTATCGATATCTATAGTATTAGAAAGAAAAACACATTACCCGACAATTTAGGGAATGGGGAAATCAAGATCAGGTACTAGGGCCTACTGATGACTCCTTTGCCGGCTGAGCACATGTGGAGCCATCTGGGGACAGAACATAAATCCGTGGTGGTTGAGTTAATAAGGTACGTGTATGATGCGCGGTTTGGTGGTTTTTGTGGGTTTCACATGTTTGTATGTAGTATGTATGTGAATGTGTACTTACGTGTTAATGTGGTTACGCGCGCATATGTGCATGCATATATACATGTATGGTTTATTTAGCAAATCGATTTATTTACAGAATCTATTAGGAGAAAATGGGCCTGACAGCAAAGGGATCCGCCAGCAACAAGACCATCACCACATTCGTCACTATGTAGAATATTCCATTACATGCAGCACACAGTCTCGTCGAGCAACACGTCACTATTCATTAATGCAACAACTCGGTTATGCACGCAATGCATTCCTCTGCTGCAAATCATGAGCCAGGGACACAAAATAAATTGGGGGGATTAACAACCGGATACAGGGAGGTGATAACGACATTCCGGACAGTTTACCGCGGACCACAATCACCCTGTTCATACCTTCCTTTTGAAGAGGGAGGCTATCGGCATCCATACTTTCTACAGTACATTCTTTCTGGCCCGAGAGATGAGTGCGGTGGGGAAAGATTTTGTTCGCCCAGGCATAGAAGGGAGGAACAGCAGTAGGGGGACCCTGTTTAGTAAGGAGGCGCTGTCCAGGTCACAGCGGATGCTCGGCTGTTGCTCATCCGCGTCACCACTAACATTATAATCTGGAACCCGAGACTTATGTGTGATAGTGTTATATTAACTTATGATTCGGGTTTGTCTTTCATGCAAGTGAGTTTTCAAAAAGTAAAGATGGTAAGATGGGAACTCAAGACTTACGTATGATATGTTGTGTGATTTACGGTTTGAATTTCTGCATTGCTCTACGTGAAACGCAAGGGCGTCAGGTTGGATTTTGTACTCACGTGAGGCAGAGACAGGACAGCGTAGAGGGCGAGGACCGAGAGTGCGGATCTCTCGGTTCTCCCTTTCACGAGGCGGTCGCTCCTCACCACGTCGCTGCCGAGAGCCAAGGCATGGCGCTTCCTCCTGAACTCGAGCGCCACCAGGAGGTATGCAACGAAGGTGGCGAGGGCTCCTGAGATGTACAGGGCGATGTAGGTGGCATAGAAGGAGACTGCCACCCGCATGTCAGCGCACGGAGCCTGACCGTCGATCGCAGACGGAACGGCGACCAGGGCGATGGGCAGCGTCCAGCAGGCTAGAGTGACGTAGCAACAGCGGCGCTTGGTGACGAGCATCAGGTAGTGGAGGGGCCAACACAGGTACAGGTATCGGTACAGCGCCAGGGTACAGGTATCGGTACCATGCAAGAGACGACGTGCAGGTACCTCAGAAAAATAGACAAAATGACGCACCATTCTATGGTTCGTTTGTTCCGACACGAATAAAGAAGAAGCTTGGCGTTAAAAATGAAAGAAATGGCTGATAGCAAAGCAATGCTAACTGCTAGACTGTACACGAAAGGGCTTGTTGTCCTTTTGCGCAGACGTCTCTCCATAATGTATATAAATATCGTCAGCACACACTCAGCCATTGTTAGGAGGCTGAGTGTCATGTAAAGGGCAGGAACGAGGGGACAGTTCATCTTGAGATCTCACAAAGCCTCTTCATATTTCACACTCAGAAACACTTTTTCTTGTTCACACTGTACTCGGATTAAGAAAAGTGTTGCTAACCATTATTCATCCTTGACAGAACACGCTTTGAAAGCATTTGCTACCTCGCATTGGCGTCGAAAATTCCCTATGATTATCTTTTAGAATGTAATGGAAACATATCATATTCGAGAACCATTTTTTTAAGTCCAACGTTAGGAACACAAAAAATAATTTTTAGTCCAAACATCGCAAATTTAACACTGTCACAGAACCTCAACATTTCCTTCACATTCACTGCAAATACTCCTCAAAAATGAAAAATATAAAGAAAAGAAAAGAAAAAGAAAAAGAAAAAAAAAAAAAACTAAGCCCAAACATATCTAAAAAAACGGAACATCAATTCACCCACACGGAGCAAATACCACAATAACCTGTCTGTCACAGGGTATCTTATAGTGTGACTGTCCCGCGATGATGTGGAAATGCGGTATATTCCTAGCACGGTCGACCCCCCGCACCAAATGAGCTAGGTGCGTCGAGAGTTCCCGGTACACTGCTTATCTTGAAATACGGACTAGCACTGTTCTTAAAAGTAAGTGTGGCTGGAGAAGAAAAGTGATATATGCAGGTATGAATATTAAGACTGGTTCTTTTAATAACATGAAAAATTCTGGTCATAGTTGATTACTTTTTGCTTCATATGGTTATAATCATTTAGCGTGTTTGTTACTGAAGCAATATCTGGCTTTAATCATTCATCATGTCTGATTTGTACGATGCTTCAGTATAATCCTTTAGCTAGCCAGAATACTAAATACTCATTACACACAGGAAAATAATTCTTAAACATGACACTTTCCTCACTAACTTTTAGCATGCACTGACATTTTGTTACCGCTGATAGATATTTATTTTGTAACAGCTATTAAATCTATACTATAATTGGCACTGCCCGATCGATGCTTACTAGTCGGTGAAATTATCCTCTTTCTTCTTGATTATTATCACCGTAAATACTGATCAAACGAGCATTTCTTTCTCAAAAGAGACCTCCATGAAACTGGCAGTTAAGACACTCTAAGTCTCATAGAATTAAGGGAATCTGAAGCCCTTGTTGTTGTCTTTGGTTCTGGCCAAACAGCAGTGTAATGGGGAATGTAAAGTGAATGTTAATCCGCGAGAAAAGGGTACTGTA
>NC_051392.1:5030439-5032939 GCF_015228065.2 Penaeus monodon | reverse complement strand
CTATGTGACTGAAGAATGCATGGTAAATAACAAGCATGTTCAAGCGATATCCAAAGTATACACCGGGCCAGGAATTAGCCACGAAATTCTGGTGGAGCATCACGCAGTTGGCAGCCACCGCCGTGCACGATACTTTCATCCTTGTGTATTCCTCCCTGCCGAACACCAAGAATGGCAGCATGAGCGTGAGCAGCTATTTCGAGAAAGCCAAGAAGAAGCACGTTCTGCAGGAGCTTTACGAGGGAGGTTTCGACATCGGCAATTTCAAAGTCAGTCCGAAGAAGGCAGCCTTCTATGACCTTCAGGCTATACGTAAAATTCTCGACCACGTGGAGGCCAAACAAGAGCATAAGGAGCATCTGAACGCCTTCAGAAATTGGGTGAAAAAGCTCGTCTACGTGCGAAATGTCATGTGCCACCACAAGATGAGATCCACAACCATCCCCCAGTTAATGGAAGACCTGGAGGAAGTGAAGGACATTCTCTGGGAACTTTACAGCCTGGCGACGGAGATGTCGGGAGGGACAGAGGCAGACTTTGCCGAAGCCTTCGATCTCCTGCAGCAGGAATTAGACTACCTTGTCCCCCCTACTTCGATTGGTATTTGTCTCAGGTGTTCCAAAGAGCAGAAGATAAAGGGGAATGAGGGCAATAACGAAAATGGGAAGATGAAAGAAAGTGGACAGAACAAAGGGTATGGAAAGATCATAGAAAATGAACAGATGAAAGGTTATAGAACTGTCAAAGAAAACGAGAGTAAGGAAAATAGGAAACCCATAGAAAATGAGGCAGGCAAAGAAAACGGAATGGAATTGAAGGTTGAAAGAGACTCCAACAACTCAAGTGGTATCATTAACATCAAGACTAACGATGGAAATAAAAAGACATCCCTTCGCACTCAGCAGATGATAGCAGCACAGGAAGAAGAGAAAGAAGATGCAAGAGATAAAAATAGCAGCAGCGAGGAAGAAGTCCTATCGTCGTCAGAGGTCGCGAGTTCGAGCAGTTCTATCGAGGATTCTGAGTCAGACGCGTCTCTGCAAAACCAAAAAGAAGCTCGAGACATTTCAGCGGAGGAAGCAGATAAGAGCTGCAGCAGTGACGGCGGTAAAGCACGTGATGAAAACAGCAGAGAGGAGGTAAAAAGCAGTACAAACACCTTGCTTCATGAATCAGGGTCGAAACGGTCTCCTCAGAGCAGAAAAGATACATCAAGTATTTTCGCTACAGAGATAGATCAAGGCAATAAGAACTGCAGTAATGTCTCTGATGGTGGTATCATTAGACCTTATCACGGAAGGGAGCCAACTCTGATTTCCATTCAGCGGACAATGGTAACACAATATGAAAAGGGCAGAATAGATACAAGCATTAGCTGCGAGGTGCCGTTATCCGGAAAAGCTGATTGTTCGAACATTTTTCACAGAGATTCTCAAACAGACACATTCCAGCAAGGTGAAAGAGATATACCGGGTATTTCAGATGTAGAGGCAGCTGGTTATTGTTACAGCTACAGCAATCAGTATGGTAAAACGAGAGATAACAGCAGAATAGATACAAACAGTTGCAGCGAGGAGGTGCAAACATCTGGAAAAGCTGCTTGTTCGAACAGTTTTCAGCGAGATCCTCAAATAGACTCGTTCCAGCAAGGTGAAAGAGAGATACCGGGTATTTCTGGCGCAGAGATAGTTTATGACTGTGACAGCTGCAGCAGTGAGAACACTGAAACGAGAGAGAACAGCAGAACAGATACAGGCAGTAGCAGCGAGGAGGTGCCAAGATCCGGAAAAGCTGCTTGTTCGAACAGTTTTCAAGGAGATTCTCAAATAGACTCGTCCCAGCAAGGTGAAAGAGAGATACCGGGTATTTCTGGCGTAGAGACAGTTTGTGATTGTGACAGATGCAGCAGTGAGAGTGGCGAAACGAGAGATACAGCAGCAGAAGTGTCGACGAAGTACACTCCTTGCTGCAAGTCAAGAATACAGAACTTTCAAATAAAGATTCTGATGAAGCAGACACGTCCCGGGAAAACAAAGAAAATGGACCAGATACTTTACGTATCGATATACAGACAGACGATAGTTACAGCAGCTACGAAGTAAACCATGTAGACTACCTCCCTACATGGTATATGAACTCCATGGAATATTTTGAAGAGGAGGCATCGTCGCACGAATCTGCGTATTTTATAAATCCAATGAAATATTTGTTGATCCTGTCCTTATTTTCTCGATTTAGTCTCTTCTTGATCTGGAGGCTGTGTGAGGTGATGGCTGTCTTGTTCGTTTTGGTGTACAGTGGATTTCAGATTCTGATCTTCCTGTTGGCGAGTGTGGTCGTTCTGCTCAGGCATCTGCATCGCTGCGCAGTGTGATATCTGTCCCGTCGGGTATATCCAGTCTTTGAGAAGGTTGCTCGTATATATATGTATGGGTGTATATCTGTGTATAGTTGTGTGTGTGCATATATATATATATATATATATATATATATATATATA
>NC_051392.1:5012939-5017939 GCF_015228065.2 Penaeus monodon | reverse complement strand
CGGGTTTTCCACGGTGAGTGAAAAAAGCCATCTTTTTTCATAAATACCATCGTCCCTTTTATTTGTCTCTCATCCTTTTTTCGTCAGTTTTTTAAGATTTTAAGAGAAAAACGATATATATATATATAAAATTCTTCCTACTTATCCTTGAGCTTATTTCATCATCCCTTGCATTCCACGCCTCTTTAACTAACAGTGTCCTCCCTGTTACCCAAAAGCTTCCTCCTCTTTACCCCAAAAAAATATTACTCCTCATTACCCAAAAAAATATTACTCCTCATTACCCAAAAAAATATTACTCGTTACCCCCAAAAAATATTACGTGTCATTACCCAAACATTTCCTCAAATTTTTTCTCCTTTCCTCTTGCCCAACAATTTCCTCCTTACCCAGCAATATCCTTCTAACCCAACAGCTGAGCACCAACGACCAACTTGTTCTTCTGCGTGGCTGTGTCCTTGAGGTCCTCTTCCTGCGTACGGCCCTGAGGTACAACCCGGCCACTAAAGCCCTGCCTCTTCGCAACGGTCGCCAAGTCTGCAGGTCTCAGGTGGGTCATCTTTCTATTTGGTGTGTGTGTTTGGGTGGTGCATCTTTCTCTTTTTTTTTTCTTTGTTTGTGATAAGTATTAAAGGCGGTTCTCAGGTGTGTTATCTTGCTTTTGCCGTGTATGTTTAGGTGGCGCATCTTTATATTTTCTTGTTTCTTTAATTCAGGGTTCCGTTTTTTTTTTTTTTTTTTTTTTTGCTATTGTTTGTAATAAGCTTAGCAATATTGTTTTTTGAACAGAACGACAGTACTTCTCCCTGGTAATTTAGAAGAATAGAACTATCTCTACCTTTTCTTTTTATCCTTATCATAATCATGTCTCCATTGTTCCTTTGCCTCCAGGTCCAGACAGCCATGGGCGGGGCACTTTGGGCATTGGTTCATCCCATGTTCGAGCTTGGCGCTTCCGTGGCCCGCCTGCACCTGTCCAGCACCGAAGCGGCACTCCTGACGGCGCTGGTGGCA
The DNA here is from genome assembly GCF_015228065.2 of Penaeus monodon. Taxonomy (NCBI): domain Eukaryota; kingdom Metazoa; phylum Arthropoda; class Malacostraca; order Decapoda; family Penaeidae; genus Penaeus; species Penaeus monodon. The sequence continues at coordinate 5,016,925 of NC_051392.1, read as the reverse complement.
CTGCAGACGGGTGAGTTAAAGAAGTGTCTCTCATATTCCCGTGGAAATATAGAGGGAAAAGACGATTCAGAACCTGTGTACTTTCCAAAGATCTTGTGAAAGTTTATATTCCCGTAACCGAAGTTTTCTTAACGTGTGAGTTTTATTTTCCATTCGTCTCCATTTTCATTGAATTTTTTTTTTCTTCTCATTACTGAGCTTCGATAAGTAACGGAGAGAACGCTTTCTTTCACTCAGACCGCCCCGGGCTAACGGACATGGAGAGTGTGGAGGCTGTACAGGACTCTCTTCTGGTGGCCTGCAAGCGATACGTGGCAACTGCATGCCCTGATCAGCCAATTAGGTAAAGACCTTTGCTCTTTTTGAGTTAATTTCTTGTAATTTGAGATTTTTAAGAATTATATGATGGAGGGGAAATGTTTATTCAGTGAACCGTGATTTGTTACTCTTCTCTCCTCTTTCTCCTTTCCTCATATCCTCATTTCCTCCTCCCCTTTATCTCTCTTCCCCTCCTTTCCTCCTCTCTTCCACCCCTCATCCCCTTCCCCTCCTCTCTCTCCTCTCCCCTCCTCTCTCTCCTCTCCTCTCCTCTCCTCTCCTCTCCTCTCTCTACTCTACTCTACTCTACTCTACTCTACTCTACTCTACTCTACTCTACTCTACTCTACTCTACTCTCCATCCCTCACACTCATTCTCATCAGACTCGCTAACTGACCTTTGACCTTTCGCAGATGGGCCAAACTGGTGATGAAAGTCACCCACATCCGGAGCATAGCATCCGAACACGCCGACACCATTTTATCAGGCCATTCGCTTCCTAATGTCTCGAAGCTTCTTATCCATCTCTTCCAAGACACTTGCTGACCTCGCTCGACCGTCTTCTTCATTATTTTGTGTTTTAGGGTAAATATTTTACTGACAATGTATCGTCTCCATTGTGATTTTTAGTGTATTATAAATGATTGGTATTCTGAGTTTACGAGAGATTTTTTTTTTTAAGTTCACGCTACAAGATCTATTTTTGTGCGTTTTCTTCGGAGCGTACAAAAGGGGTAACTGTATTAAATTCTCCCATAGAATATCTTGTTCATTGCAGCGAGCTGAGACGAAATCGTATCCTGGTTTTAACATTGGTGATTTCATGGCAATAATTTTGAAATATTTCGCCAAACTCATAGGGTCTATGAAAGTTATCAGAATCTTGGTTAGTATAGTACATTATACTATTACATTAATTCAAGATTATTCCGGTGAGAGGGTTTGGCTAGCGAATAGAAACATGGCTACGAGCATAGGGCTTACAGCCTGAAGAAAACTGGGTTATTTAATTTATCATTAGTATATAACTTTAATGTTTAAGTTTTATATGTACATGAGAATAAACTATCTTAAGTTATTACTGTGCTTCATTGCAGCCCTTTCACTTGAACAACAGAGTTTTCAGGTTGAAATAACAAGGCAGTTATTCCATACAGTGATAACCATATGTTAATAGCTGATAGTTATCGCGATACTATCAGTGTATGTATATATGTATGTAATATATATATAATAACATTTAAGCATTTTACCCACAAATAACTTCGTTGTTGAACTAAAAAAAATGGACATGTACTAAAACATCAGCCACATGTACGTAGATTTTTGGATTAAGCCATTCATCTTGTAATTGCTTTTAAACCTTATAATTCTTTCACACACAATTATTTGGCTCATCCAGTGCTGCATAATCGGTCCCTTCAGTGGCACTCCCTCGCCTTAAATATGGTGCTAATTCTGCCTTTCAACAGTGCACATAGATTGTAAATGGCAAGGTTCTGTTTTGTAATTGAAATCATATAAATGATTTGTTATTTCCACCAAAGAGAATGTATTTATTTGTGAATTGCAGTATTGTTATTGTTTATTTCTGCCCATGAGCAGTGAATGTTGTACATAAATTTGTTTGTAATCTTTGAAAACTCTCGTATGTATTTTCATGTTTTTTTTATAGCGATGCATTTGGTACTAATATTTTCCCCGAGAGGACATCAAAGAACATTTATGAAAGCCCACGAATATATTAACTTCAGCAACATTGTTATGAGAACAAGCTCTTCCGGTGATTGTGATTGCATCCCCAAAACAGTCTTAAGTCACGTCATCAGTTTTTGAACAAATCATAACAACCCTGCTACATAAGTTATGCAGTGGGTGACTGGGGATACCGTGACACACAGACCCTAAAGGTAATTGAGTGAAGACATTATATTCGTTCCTTTTAAAATGTCATTGCATAAGGTGAATCGAAGGTTTTGTGAATATTTTTTTTTCGATTTTAATCCGTTCTGTTTTAATTTTCTTTGTTTTTCCTTGGAATCGGATCTTCATATTTTCTTGGCTTCTCTGTCATCCTCTCATTTTCATTCTTAACTTTCTATTTTAAATATTTATTGCCCACATTTTTTTTCGGCTTCTTCTCTTGCTCTACTTTATTTTTAATTTTCCTTATCTTATCTTCCTCTTATCTTCCTTTACGTAGCCGCCCCTCTCTTCTCTCTTGCTCACCCCTCCCCCATTTTCACATTTCTTTTTCTTCGACATTTCCCTTGCTAACCTTTATCACCCCCCTCACCCCCCCCCCAAGAAAAAAAATCCAACTTTTGTCTCTTCTCGTCTCCTCCCCCTCTCCCTCCCCCTCCCCCACCCCAGCTCTTGAGGCTTTCGAAGGTCGCGTCTCATTGGCAGGCAGCGACCAATCAACGCAGCGTTCGCCTTTGCACCTGTAATGAATCCGGCAAAGTCTCCAGGTGCATCGTTCGTGGAGGTATGCGGCGTCTGAGGGACAACTCGCACCCACGTGGCGTTCGTGCAAGCTCACGTGACCTACTGCGTTTTACTCGCAGCAGAAGGGATTAAATAATGTTAAGCTTAATTTTAGATGGAGGAAGATAAGAATCTTCTGTGCAAATAGTTAAAATAACCTCAAAATATCTTCCCATGCTGCTCTTCCTTGTGTGACAGTAAGTTTTAAGAAGAGTAATTAATTAGGACAAAATCCGAGATAACAAGTACAACTGAAACTTATCATTTAAGCCAGTGGCGTAGATAGGGGAGGGGTGTGGGATGCTATTTACCGCTTCCCCCTGTTGTGGGGGCCCCCAACTGACCTATTATCAAGGTGCCCCCCCAAGGGACCTAACCCCCGGGCCCCCAGATGTCTAGCTATGCGACCGAATTAAGCCAATTATGGGTGATTTTTAACCTGTGTGTGTGTGTGATATATATATATATATATATATATATATATTTATATATATATACATATAAATAAATAAATAAATATATATATATATATATATATATATATATATATATATATATATATATATATATATATATATATATATATATATATATATATATATATATATATATATATATATATGGGGCCGCGGTGGCCGAGTAGTTAGAGCATCGGTCTCAAGACTGTCACGACGGCAATCTGAGTTCGAGGGTTCGAGTTACCGGCCGGCGCGTTGTTTCCTTGGGCAAGGAACTTCACCTCGATTGCCTACCTACCCGCTGGGTGGGCAAGCCAGCCCAAGTCAGTGACGGTCCCAGAACCGGGTAAATAGAGATGGTGACTCGATAAAAACACCGGGCGGAAGGCAACGGCAAACCACCGCTCTAAATTGCCAAGAAAATCATGGAAATCCATGATCGCCAACGTCCTTGTAGGGCAGGGCACTTGGAAAAAAAAAAAAAAAAAAAAAAAAAAAAAAAAAAAATATATATATATATATATATATATATATATATATATATATATATATAATATATATATAATATATATATAATATATATATATATATATATTATAATATATATATATATATATATATATATATATATATATATATATATATATATATATATATATATATATATATATATATATATATATATATATATATATATATATATATATATATATATGAACCGT
>NC_051392.1:5002939-5005439 GCF_015228065.2 Penaeus monodon | reverse complement strand
TAAGCATCGATCGGGCAGTGCCAATTATAGTATAGATTTAATAGCTGTTACAAAATAAATATCTATCAGCGGTAACAAAATGTCAGTGCATGCTAAAAGTTAGTGAGGAAAGTGTCATGTTTAAGAATTATTTTTTCCTGTGTGTAATGAGTATTTAGCATTCTGGCTAGCTAAAGGATTATACTGAAGCATCGTACAAATCAGACATGATGAATGATTAAAGCCAGATATTGCTTCAGTAACAAACACGCTAAATGATTATAACCATATGAAGCAAAAAGTAATCAACTATGACCAGAATTTTTCATGTTATTAAAAGAACCAGTCTTAATATTCATTCCTGCATATATCACTTTTCTTCTCCAGCCACACTTACTTTTAAGAACAGTGCTAGTCCGTATTTCAAGATAAGCAGTATACCGGGAACTCTCGACGCACCTAGCTCATTTGGTGCGGGGGGTCGACCGTGCTAGGAATATACCGCATTTCCACATCATCGCGGGACAGTCACACTATAAGATACCCTGTGACAGACAGGTTATTGTGGTATTTGCTCCGTGTGGGTGAATTGATGTTCCGTTTTTTTTAGATATGTTTGGACTTAGTTTTTTATATTTTTTTCTCTTTTCTTTTCTTTATATTTTTCATTTTTTAGGAGTATTTGCAGTGAACGTGAAGGAAATGTTGAGGTTCTGTGACAGTGTTAAATTTGCGATGTTTGGACTAAAAAAATTTTTTTGTGTTCCTAACGTTGGACTTTAAAAAAATGGTTCTCGAATATGATATCTGTTTCCATTACATTCTAAAAGATAATCTTAGGGAATTTTCGACGCCAATGCGAGGTAGCAAATGCTTTCAAAGCGTGCTCTGTCAAGGATGAATAATGGTTAGCAACACTTTTCTTAATCCGAGTACAGTGTGAACAAGAAAAAGTGTTTCTGAGTGTGAAATATGAAGAGGCTTTGTGAGATCTCAAGATGAACTGTCCCCTCGTTCCTGCCCTTTACATGACACTCAGCCTCCTAACAATGGCTGAGTGTGTGCTGACGATATCTATATACATTTTGGAGAGACGTCTGCGCAAAAGGACAACAAGCCCTTTCGTGTACAGTCTAGCAGTTAGCATTGCTTTGCTATCAGCCATTTCTTTCATTTTTAACGCCAAGCTTCTTTATTCGTGTCGGAACAAACGAACCATAGAATGGTGCGTCGTTTTGTCTATTTTTCTGAGGTACCTGCACGTCGTCTCTTGCTTCTGCGTGACCTGCCTGGCGCTGTACCGATACCTGTACCTGTGTTGGCCCCTCCACTACCTGATGCTCGTCACCAAGCGCCGCTGTTGCTACGTCACTATAGCCTGCTGGACGCTGCCTATCGCCCTGGTCGCCGTTCCGTCTGCGATCGACGGTCAGGCTCCGTGCGCTGACATGCGGGTGGCAGTCTCCTTCTATGCCACCTACATCGCCCTGTACATCTCAGGAGCCCTCGCCACCTTCGTTGCATACCTCCTGGTGGCGCTCGAGTTCAGGAGGAAGCGCCATGCCTTGGCTCTCGGCAGCGACGTGGTGAGGAGCGACCGCCTCGTGAAAGGGAGAACCGAGAGATCCGCACTCGCGGTCCTCGCCCTCTACGCTGTCCTGTCTCTGCCTCACGTGAGTACAAAATCCAACCTGACGCCCTTGCGTTTCACGTAGAGCAATGCAGAAATTCAAATCGTAAATCACACAACATATTATACGTAAGTCTTGAGTTCCCATCTTACCATCTTTACTTTTTGAAAACTCACTTGCATGAAAGGCAAACCCGAATCATAAGTTAATATAACACTATCACACATAAGTCTCGGGTTCCAGATTATAATGTTGGTGGTGACGCGGATGAGCAACAGCCGAGCATCCGCTGTGAACCTGGACAGCGCCTCCTTACTAAACAGGGTCCACCTACTGCTGTTCCTCCCCTTCTATGCCTGGGCGAACAAACTCTTCCGCACCGCACTCATCTCTCGGGCCAGAAAGATGTACTGTAGAAAGTATGATGCCGATAGCCTCCGTCTTCAAAAGGAAGGTATGAACAGGATGATTGTGGTCCGCGGTAAACTGTCCGGAATGTCGTTATCACCTCCCTGTATACGTGTTGTATAATCCAACCCAAGTTATTTTGTGTACTGGCTCATGATTTGCAGCAGAGGAATGCATTGCGTGCCATAACCGAGTTGTTGCATGTAATGAATAGTGACGTGTTGCTCGACGAGACTGGTGTGCTGCATGTAATGGAATATTCTACATAGTGACGAATGTGGTGATGGTCTTGTTGCCTGGCGGATCCCTTTGCTGTCAGGCCATGTCTCCTAATAGATTCTGTAAATAAATCGACTTGCTGAATAACCATACATGTATATATGCATGCACATATGCGCGCGTAACCACATTAACACGTAAGTACACATTCACATACATACTACATACGTACATGTGCAAACCCACACAAACACAAACCGCGC
>NC_051392.1:4990439-4995439 GCF_015228065.2 Penaeus monodon | reverse complement strand
GTGGAGACATAAATGCAGGAAATAACTACATTGTGATTTATTTATCTTTCACTTAGCACTCAATACATTGTATAATGAATGATGCCTTGCGTATTCACCCAACTCACTCACCTTCCGCATTGCAGGTTAATCCTAACACTAGATTAGAGCACAAAACTCCACTAACACAGTCACTTCACCAAGAGTTACTTCACCGAGTCATGTCACTGTCCGCACTCACGTATTTTCGCACTGCACTTTAATCAATTTAGTCTTCTCTATTCAACACTTTGATGTAGTTCATAGCATTGATCACATGAGAATAATACTTCTATTTAGTTTATATAAAAAAAAAACTTCTAAATTAGATTTACCAAGGAAATAGCGGTAAAAATAGGGGTCGAGAGCACGTCCTTTTCAGCCGGTGGTGAACAGCTCTCTCCTTCCCTTACGGCATGTTAGGCCTAAGTCACCTGCAAAAGCTAATAGTAGCGGGAATATTGGCATATGTGGACAAGCATAACCACCTTCTAATCTTCCATTCTAATCACACCTCTCAGTCGCTGGTGTTTATACTTCTGTATATAGGAAAATTATATTTATCTACATACGGTTAGGTTAGTTGTAATCATGGCGATAAACATTAAGAATGTCATCCGAATAGTTTCTTTATATCGCGGTAACAGTTTAGTTGTTATTGTCATTAGCCAAAAGTGTTGCATTGGTTTTTATTTCAGTTGCCGCGTGTTTTTAGAACGAATCGGTATTACTAGAAAGTCTGAGTTTAATAGGAAGTCAACAATTAAGTTCAATTTTCTTTGTAATGCATGACCGAATCGAGCTCTATTTGACTTTTTATTTCGTCTTTTATGTTTTTCTACTTGATTTTCACGAATTTTTGTGCCATTTAAAATGAATTTCAGATTTATTAAATATACTTTATTTATACATACATACATTTTTCTTCTTCTTCTTCTTCTTCTTCTTCTTCTTCTTCTTCTTCTTCTTCTTCTTCTTCTTCTTCTTCTTCTTCTTCTTCTTCTTCCTCCTCTTTTTACATAATAATTATCATAGGTTGAAGACTTGTCTGAAGGAACGGAAAATAAGTGTTTCGGTTTTTAAAATACGCAACCTTTAACATTGTTATGCCGAGGACACCGTCTGTTGGCTTCAATGTCAGGCCTTGGCTGATCGTGCGATAGGTCTTGATGTTACGACTACGTGTTGGTATCCTATGGTACCTTTGCTGTGAACTGTACCGTCGTCTGTACCTCTTTGTTGCGTACGTTTTCAAAGGGAAAGGGGTACGTGGTAACTCTGCCCATACTCCGATTCGCCAGTTCTCTTTCATATTCTAATTAATTGACACGTATCGCTTATGTTTGCATATGTTTTGCGTTTTCCAATGTTGCATAAAATAATCAATTGTTCTTTTTTGTTTGAAAATTTATTTATGTAGCAATATTTTACCTTGCCTCGGCACACCAGTTTCTTTGTTTTTCTGAGACTGGATGGAATATAGACACTGGAACCCTTATTCTCAACCTTGATATCGTCAAGTATTTGGAATATTGTACAAAGTTAATTTCCTAATCTGCAATCATGATTATTAGGAATAAATGTTTGCTGGTTTATCATAAAAGAAAGAATTTTAGTCGAGGAGTTGTGGCAAACAAGATATTGACATTTATTTGTTTATCTATAGTTTTTTTCTCTCTCTCTCTCCTTTACTGTATCTTGAGTATACAATGTTAAATCAAAAGAGCTATCGCCTTGTTAGTAAAAGTTCGTACTGTCCTCCCTTATCTGCCTTATCATCTCTCATCCGTTACGATAAAGAAAGAAAATGACAAACTAATGTTGTTGTTTTTTCCTCATACCCACAGTAGCACGAATCACTGCTACTACACTGCGTAAGCACAAGAGAAAGACAGTGCAATGCTCCATTTCTCCTGGCCGGGAACACTCTTCCACGCCGCTGCCACCACGAGAAAAACAGGGAATTGTACGTGTAACAGTTGATCATTATGACTTAAATTCGATAAATTAGTCCCAAGTAAAGGTTGATAATTGTAAATCTTATCATAGGTAGGCCTCCTCATTTTTGCCTTTTTACTTTAAGGCACAACTTGGACGCAAGAGATCGTGTACATGCTGACTCACGGGAGCCAGCAGTCTAGCACTGAGTATGGCACTCTGGAGACCCGATTCCCATTCCTGGAATTCCCGTTCCCGCGCGTGAGAGCAGTGTCAACCATGGGATGACCCCAATGCAGCAAGACGCATTTGTCTCGCCCATCTCCTGCCGAAGTCCTTCGCTTCGTCAGGGGCCAAAGTCAGTCGATAAGGCTCTGTTATTATGAGGATTGCAAGAAGGAAAGGTCAATTTATATATACATTTATCATTATTATTACCATTATCCCTACTATTGTTATTATCGTTATTATTTCTTTATTATCATCGTTATTATATTTTATCATATTTATCATTATCATTACTATTGCTATCAATACCATCATCATTATTATCCCTTTTTACGTTAGAAAATAGTGTCTGTGTTTCAGTCCAAATCAATACCCAGTATAGTCTGCTTATCTCTCTTAACCTCGTGACCCTTGACCTCGGCAGATGGTCTACGTGACCCGAACCCCCGTGACAAGGCCGTGTCTTACTTACACTTTACTCAGCTGGTGGCTACAGTGTCCTTCAAGGGATCCTTCGAGGATTACGTCAAGCAGTTCCTCGAAGACAAAGGCAGGTATTCTTGTCAAAGAAGAAATGCACAAGCATAGGGATACACACACATGCATGTACGCACGCACGCATGCACGCACGCATGCACACACGCAAGCACACACGCACGCACGCATGCACATGTGTGTGTGTGTGTGTGTGTGTGTGTGTGTGCGTATATATGAATATATATATATATATTATATATATATATATATATATATATATATATATATATATATATTTATATATATATATATATATATATATATATATATATATATATATATATATATATATATAAACGGATAGCCAGAAATAGACTGATAAACAGATATATATAAACCGATGAGCAGATAGATAGATATATCATTACACTGATGAACAGACACCTAGACTGAGGGAACATATGAATATACTCGAATATCTTATATATACACATACAAACATACAGGTTATATGCTATATATGCACATACAATAACAATAATCACTGATGGAGAATTATCCTTATCAATACCTCTTCCTCCTCCACACACACAGACATAACTCCACATAACCCCCCTATGAAACAAAATTGAATAAATCATTAATGTGATAAAATAGGTAATATAGCTTTTTAAATAAATAGATAAATAATCTTTGCCATAACCTCGTTCTCATCTCCTTCAGGAAAAGTCGGAGGATGGGAGGAAAGTCTCAGCGCTGAACAGATCGAAGCCTTCCAGCGGTGGGAGGACAAACACTTGGCAGACTCCGATTTTCGCTTCACGTTTACTTCCGGGGAGACGTAGGCGTGAGCGATAAAGGGAGGAAGGAGGGGGAGGAGAGAAGAGGTTGGAGGGGGGGGGGGCGGTGATAGTGGAGGAGGAGGAAGAGGAGGAGTTAAGGAAGGAGCAGGAGGAGAATGATGATAAAAAGGGGGATGAGTGAGAAAAGTAAGGAGGGAGAGGAAAGAAGGGAGGGAGGAGGAGGACGAGGAGTGGATAGAGGAGGAAGAGGAAGAAGGGAAAAAAAGAGAAGTAATGTTGTTATTTTACCTCCTCCAGTCCCCTTTTTTTCAGAGTATAGATATACAAATATAAATTATACAGAAATATAGTTTCTTTCATGTTCCCATGGGTTATTGTTAATATTACAAGCAACAAAGATGATGTAATTAGCTTCATAATAATGATTTTAGCAGACGCAGTGTTAGAATGCTGATGACACGGACAAACAGATTTTCGTTCAGAAATACTTGTTTGAAGATAACCCCGAGAAAACCCTTCAATCTCATTTACTTTAAGGCATAATGTGCATAGAACGGCTTCGCGGTTGATTAGGCCCGTGGGGAGTCCTGACTTTCCCCTTTGTTATGTGTGTTTCCTGTGGAGCTGTTGGTCAACAAAACCCAGACTATAATCAAAAGGTTTATTACTCAATAAGTCAGCAGTAGAGACTTTAAACCTTTGATTAATTCCCCCTCGGTCCCTTAGAAAAAGAAAGAAATAAAAACACGAAAGTGCTTTAGTTTCCTAGTTTTCTTTGCCTCTAGATTGGTAACTTCGAAATTCTCGACCGAGAACGGTATCTTGGGCACATCATACCCAATTCGCTTTCTTTGCCAACAGAAAATTTATTTGGCACCATGAGAGATTCTACAAAGAGAAAATGTTCAGATCCTATTCTGTCTCCCTGAAAACTCTATTTCAATAGTCTAAACATAATAAATATTACTTGAAATCTTTTATATTGCAACCACTTATTGATTGATGCTTAGACCATGATATGCAAACATAAAATTTATGAATACCTCGTAGTTACTTACATGAGATGCAACTGCTGCACAGTAGAACCTCATGTTCCCAACAGATGAGCATATGGCATGAGTAGCATGTCACTCTAGTTTTACTGTTCAAAGCTGGGCAGATCTGGCATCTCACATATTTACACAACCTCTGGCCCTTTGAATGCCGCACAGCATCATCTTCGACACCCCAGAGTTGTTAGATGGGCATCCGTGTGCTCCTCCCTCAGTGACCTGATGCGCAGCCTCATCACGCACCATAGCTGCGTGATTTTCCTTGCTCCTTCCAGCACAAATGTCGTCCTGGTGAGTCCCATCCTTCTTGCTGCCTCCTGCACTTCCTCGCAGACACGACTGACACATTGACGGCGGCGATGTCCAAGATCCCCATGAAGCAACTCATAGTCCACCTTCTTGACTTTTTGAGGGAAGTAGAGGGAGCACAGACGATTTAATATGTCTACACCACCTTTCGTGACGCTGTAATGATGCGCAGCCT
>NC_051392.1:4970439-4975439 GCF_015228065.2 Penaeus monodon | reverse complement strand
GAAAAGAAATGCTGTTCTTTGGCAGAGACACAGATTCAGAATTCGAGGCAGTGGTAATTAAGAATCGAGGTAATGTACAGCAGAGTTCACGATCTGAGCAAATGATGAGAAATCGAGGTATTTTGCAGAGACAGAGATTCATGAGTTCGAGTCACAGCTGATGCAAATTGAAAAGAAATGCAGTTCTTTTGCAGAGACAGAGATTCATGATTTTGAGTCGATGGTATAATCGAAGATGATTTGCAATTCTTTTGCAGAGACAGAGATTCATGATTTCGAGTCACAAAGGATAAGAATTTAGGGAAAAAAAGTGCAGTTCTTTTGAAGAAACAAATATTCATGACTGAATCACAGATGATAAGAGTGATATGACAATTTTTGGAATTTGATAGGGGGACGTTAGAGTGAGTGTGTGTGAGAGAGAAAGAGAGAGGAGAGAAAGAAACAGTGAGAGAGAAAGGAGAAAAAGAGAAAAAGGGTTGAGAGAGAGATGGAGAAAAAGTACAAAGGGTGTAATTTAGATACATGTTTTGAGATTCAGTATAACTACTCTTTCTTACTATGATGCCAAAAGCAAGCAGCCATGCAGTGACACGTGACTTTCAAACACTTCGTCATTGACAATTATGGATGTTTTAGTTTTTTTTTTCTCTCTCTCTATCTCTCTTTTTTCTTCTTTTTCGTCGTCATTGTTGTCTTCTCTCGTCTTCCCTTCCCTTTCCTTTTGTCTGTCTGTTCTCTTTCTCTCTCTCTCTCTCTCTCTCTCTCTCTTCTCTCTCTCTCTCTCTCTCTCTCTCACTCTCTCTCTCTTTCTCTCTCTTTCTCTCTCTCCCTCCATTCCTCCCTCCCTACGTTCCTCTCTTCCCTTCCTCTCTCTTCTCTCTCTCTCTCTCTCTCTCTCTCTCTCTCTCTCTCTCTCTCTCTCTCTCTCTCTTCTCTTTCTTCCTCTCTTCTCCCTCTCTTTGTATAAATGTATACAAACAAAGCAACAAATAAAAACAAAAAAATAATGATATAAAAAACGCAAAAAACAAAAAAAATCATAACATAAACACAAGAATAATAACACCCACAAACACAAAAAAGAAAATTACAGAAAGAAAAAAAACACGAAAATAAGAAGAAGAACAAGCAAACACATTTATATACGTCACAGGTAATCTTACCATCACAAAGTCCCTGCACGTATTGGCAAATCCTTATGAGAGAGGCAGGTAAAGACAGGTAAACATACGTAAAGAGAGAAGGGTAATGAAGAAAAGGAAGTTGAAGTAATGTGGATGGGTAGAGAGAGAGAGAGAGGGGGGGGTAGAGGGTAGAGGGAGAGAGAGAGAGAGAGGAGAGAGAGGGAGAGATAGAGATAGAGAGAGAGAGAGAGAGAGAGGGTAGAGGGAGAGGGAAATAGAAGAAGAGAGAAGAGAGAGAGAAGGTAGAGGGAGAGGGAGATGGAAGAAAAAAAATAGAGCAGAAGAGGAGAGAAGGAGAGAGAGAAGATGAGAGAAGAGCAAGAAGAAGAAGGTAGAGGGAGAGGAGGGAGGGAAATGAAGTACGGAAGAGGGAGGAAGGGAGAGCGAAAGGTACGTGGAAGAGGAGGAGGAGGAGGAGGAGATGAATGAGAAGGAGGAGGAGGAGAAGGAGAAAAAGGAGGAGATGGAGATGGAGTAAGAGGAGAATAAGAAAAAGACGAAGAAGAAAAAAAAGAGAATAGAGGTAAAGGAGGAGGAGTGAGAAAGGTTGGAGGAGGGTAGTGCAGGGGGAAAAAAGAAGATGAAGAAGAACGGCAAAAGAGAAGAGGAGATGAGAGATAGAGAGAGAAAACAGAGACATCGTAAGAGAGGAAAAAGCGAAACATGGGATGGAAAAAACAAATAAAGAGACGAAGATAGAGATACAGTGAAAAAAAAATATAGAAAAGCAAATATGAGAAAGGAAAAGAAGAGAGAAAAATAAAATACTGGAAAAAAAAAGAAATACAGACTATATCAACCCTTTACAAAAAAGACAAAGATATAAAAAAAAGAAGCAACACGAAGAAAAATAACAGAAAACCAAAGTAGACAACAGACAAAATAAATAGAATAAACACACAGAGAGTAGAGACAGAAATAGACAGTCAAGCACGCGAGCAGATGGATCAATTCAAACAAAAATATACATCCTCTTCAGTGTATTTTCATCTCGGGTGTATTTCAATACAATGAAAATATGATTCTGCCAATCTCCCATCTATACCTCGTTGCGCACGATTGCAAACGAAAGACCGAGATCAGATATATAAACATTGCAAAGCAGTTCATTCCATTGACTCCTGTCAAAATCTAACTTGGCGGGAATTTTATATCATGGCTCTTTCTTATACTTTCCAACCCATGAAAATAAAAAAAAAAATAAAAAGTTAAATAAAGTTCACTGACATTGCAATCATTAAACAGATGGAGAACAATATAAACGAAGATCATAATAAATTAATAGGTAAAGCAACCCCCCCCCCTTGAAATGCATTGCATTTTTTTTTAAATGCTGAATTCAGATATGATGATTATGTTCCTTTGTAAAATTAAGTAAATGATTTTCAGCCACGATCGCCATTGCATGAGGTAAAAAAAAAAAAAAATAAATAAAAATAAATAAATAAATAAATAAATAAAAAATATATATATATATTATAGATATATATATATATATATATATATATCCATCATATAGTATAAATATTAAAGATATATATTTATATCATTTATATATATTATATTCACATTATATATAAATAATTATTTAATATTATATGACATATATATATCATATATATATAGTATTATATATATAATATATATATATATCTAAATATATATATATATATTATATATCATATATGAATAAGCACACACACACACACAGCGTTCTGCGTCACTTAGGTGAGTGTCGATACAAGTATCCGGGAATTCGGTCAGTAAACTTAATTCCCTTGGATTTAAATCTTCGCTTTATTTTGTTCATTATAGTTCCCTCATAGTTGTCATAGTGAGAACAATTTCTTCCCTCACTGGTGTTCCATTCCCCATCTAACAAACTACTACAGAATACAGATATAAGGGATCAAGTAATTTTCTCAAAAGTTTATACAGTCCTAAATTCTTTTAAGTGTAAATGGACTGGAACTTGTTTAGAACTTTCTCTTCCCTCTCTGAGCATCCTTGAATACGAATGCAAACTGAACGCAGGAATTTATGTTTGCAATGCAAATAACGTCGTTGATATTAGCTTTAATTGTTAATGCAACCTCCTTTTTGTCTCTCGTGACGGCTCTCGAATCGTGTCTGAGAAGGTGAGGTCATTCATTATCTCTTCAATCCCAATTTTACAACCATTTCAAACACGGGGGAAAAATACCTTCTAGCCAGTCGATTTTGTCAAAATGAAAAAAAAAGAAAGAACGCAATAGGCCTTGATACACTGTCTGGTTCTGACGGAAAGTTTCCTTGATTTTTGATTTGTCCTCGAACTACGGTAACGAACTTATTTGACACCAGTAATCTATGTCTCTTTTCTACGGTTTACTGTTTATTTTTCCTGTCTGGTCCACTGAAAATGTTTTAAAGAGGTTGCCAGGTCTAAGTTGAATGGAAAATCCCAAATCCACGTATGAGGGAGATTCAAGGCTAGCTTGCGTAAGATCAGCAGAAGACAAGCATGTTTGGTGACTGCAAATGTTGACATCAATGGAAGTGAATGAGAGGGCAGAACAAGACAGCTCAGCTTATGGACGCCAACTTCCCCTTTACAACCAGTTACAGGGAAAAAAAACATTCATCTCTGTTGCTGCCATCGTTATTTGGGCTCAATCCCTGAGAAATTTCGACAGGAGGACATAATAACAGACAAAAACAAACAAATCCAGAATGAGGGACCTTAAAACGCACTTCGACACCCGATGCTGACGTTTTGTTTTGTTAAGTCAGAAGGAGACAATCATGCAATTTTATAACAGGTCGTTTGCTGCACATATATAGATGGCCTTCAGGAGCTTCATTGCTTACTTTTTATTCATAGGATTGTCATAATTCTAGAATTTGGATTTTCCTTTCAGAAGCTCCCTTCGTTAGTCTTGATTTGTTCCTGTCATTCAAAATTTAGATTTGTTTACATTATTCATAGCTTTTTGCCATTGTGCTATAGAGTGGATTCACCTTACAAGTTATCTTCAGTACTTTCCTACTGAAACCATTTTTAATTTAAATTTACATTAATCATTCATGTTTTATCATCATCATCATCATCATCATCATCATCATCATCATCATCATCACTAGTTTCAAGTTCTTTAACCAGTGAGGACAACTTTTTAACAAATAATCTCACGGTCCCCCTGTTCTTCAAAATGTTATCTTCCTAATAAGTACATTTTACTTACCAAGTAAACACTTATTTCCCCAATCCACCTATCAGTTGTAAAATTTATAATGCAGTTGAATAAATGGTAGTATAGATAAATAAGTAAATAAATAAAGAATAAGGAAGTGAACATTTGACAGCAATTAACCCTGGAAACTGATTTTAAATTTAGCTCACGGTCCCTCAATTCTCCCTTGGTAGGGAGTGTTGGA
This sequence comes from Penaeus monodon, assembly GCF_015228065.2. Lineage (NCBI taxonomy): Eukaryota > Metazoa > Arthropoda > Malacostraca > Decapoda > Penaeidae > Penaeus > Penaeus monodon. The sequence goes on along the minus strand of NC_051392.1, from coordinate 4,970,835 downwards.
AACCGTTGGTATGTACAGTACAGAGCACATTAAAAAATTGAAATGTACATAGCTTAGTATTGATATTTATAGATTTTGTTAAATCATATTCCACTGCTTAGTTGGCTTATATATGTTAGTTGTTCTTAAATATTTAAATCTGTAATTACTATGATTATTATTATTATTTTATTATTATTGTTATCATTATTAATATTGTTATTTTTATTCTTGTTATTATTATTATCATCATCATCATCATCATCATTATTGTCTTTATTATTTCTATTGTTATTATTATCATTATTATTATTGTTAGTAGTAGTGTATTATTATTATCATTATTATTGTTGTTGTTGCTGTTGTTATTGTTGTTGTTGTTGTTGTTATTATTATTAATATGATCATAAGTATCAT
>NC_051392.1:4960439-4967939 GCF_015228065.2 Penaeus monodon | reverse complement strand
AATCATACACCATACAAAAAAAATATTACGTTAATATGTTTTTGCCACTGTTTACATAACACTGTTTTTTTGTTTTGCTTTGTTTTTGTTTACGGCAGTTTGACATAGTAAATTTAGGGTATACTGCGAATATATCTTCCAATGTATCAGATGAAATTAAATATTCACATAGTTCTTTATACATTATGTTAGGTGGTTTGAAAGGCTGTATCATCACATGACATTCCGAGATATAGAGCTCAAGTGTTCGCTTGTTTTCTTCGTTACACATTCTACATCTTGATTCACATGAGAGTCGATTAAGTTTTTTTCCAGACCTCAGACATTGAGGTGTTATTGTTAATGCTTTGTGGGAACTGCTCCAGGGGTTCGTTTCTGATTTTTGTTAGCCTTAAGAAATGGAATAAAATTTTCACGGGTGTTGTCTTGCTTGTAGATATCAAAAAGCTCCTAAATTCGCTTTGGTTCCCTTAATAGTGTTGGGTTGTTTTGAGCGTTGTGAGTTATTGCTCTTTAATGTTTTCTTTGGACAGACCCAGGTGTTGTAGCTATCAGTGACCACTTTCGTCATGTCCATGAAGAATTTATCAACACTCGTTACTGTGTAGTCATGATACCAGTCATAAATACATGGCTTATAGTGGTGCTCAAGATGAGGAGGAATAGAAATTTCAAGCCTTTTGTTTTTTTGCAGATTGACTATTATCAACAGCGTATCTCGTTACTACTGCATAGTGGTCACTGATTAGCCTTGGTCATGTTGCAAGCATGCGTCTGACGTTTCCATGCACAAGATCCCTTCCTATTATGTTATCTAGCTTGCCTCCCGCCATGTGAGTTTGCCTGTCTGTATCATATACGGTCATAGATCACAAAATGTCAGAACTCTTCGCCATTTTCATTACACTGACTATCTCCAAATGTATAATGTCTATCATTAAAATCCCCCATGCATATTGTGCCGTGATTCTGAAAGTTCGACAGTGAATCAGATTGAAACTTTGTATACCTTGCGTATACATTATACAGAGAGAAAAAAACAGGCTGTTCGGATATGTAAATGCTGATATTGTGCATTATTGTCATCAGATTTCTGCATCAGCCTATGCAGTATGGTGTCACTGATATAAGTCAATAGAACAGTCATTCCTGTGTTTGTATAGGAGTAGTACCCTCTAATTCTAAGATCGGTTTTTATTCTAGTGGCTGGTGAAGGGCTCCCGAAAATAGCTTATGTCACCATTATTGTTATGAATAATGAAGCAAATCATTAATTCTATGGTTGACACCACGTATATTCCATGAAAGAAAATTTATTGTTTTCTTGCTCCCCATCACACCCTATGATTAGCTGATTGGTCAAATCTGTGCTTGGTGAGGCCCTTTAGTCTGCATATGTCTTGCATTACATATCTGTATTGCATCTTCTTTATTTGCACATATTCTAAGCATTTTTCTCATATTGGTATTATACCTATAATCTGTAACGGGTATCAATTTCTGACTGTTTTCCCACAGTTCTTCCATTTCCTGCATGTCCTCGTCGGCGTTATTTTCACTGCCGTCACTGCTTTCAGATGATCCATCGATGGCATCGTGCATAATATCAGAAACACCATTAGTATTTCCAACATTACTAACATCATTAGGAAGCATATTTTCCCTGTGTACACTACATTATATATATATATATATATATATATATATATATATATATATATATATATATATATATATATATACATATGTATATATAAATGTATATATATATATATATATATATATATATATATATATATATATATATATATATATATTTTTTTTTTTTTTTTTTTTTTTTTTTTTTTTTTTTTTTTTTTTTTTTTTTTTTCCAGCAATATACAGCCAGAGGCTTCTAGTTACTTCTGTGGCACTGTTTCCTAGGATGGGGAAATCCCCATTGCGGTTGCGGGAATTCCTGTGGATTGGTGACATCACATGGCACTGGGTGGGGTGTAGCAGGGCTGGGCATCGCCATTCCACTATAAAATTTAAAATGCATACGTGGACTTATTAAAATAAAAGGAGTGCCAGAAAATACCAGCTAGGAATGCTAGGTTCCATTAAACATGTCAAATAATCTCATAAGGTCTTATGCTCACCAAGAGTACCACAGCAGATAGAAAAAGGATAATAATCACCCCCCTCCCCCTCCCACCAGGAAAAGAATACCAAATTACAAAATCATTAGAAAATGACAACCATCAGCTTTTCCCATACCCACAGGATGCCGAGTAACAGTGCCACATCGCACGGGTATTACAGTTTTCCCCGAAAGTAGATTCGCTAAGGTACAGCCAAACCGCCAATAAGTACAGTACATCACAATATCAGGTAGGTTTAAACACAGTTACACATAAAGCGACAAGTGTAATCAGACACTCGACAGAATATCCGCCAGATAAACTATGCATTAACAAAGTGTAACACACGTGATGGCACTTCAATCGAGTTCCAGACGCTGAACCCCGCAACCCGTGGTCGCGGTCGGCCGATGGTGCACGCCGGTAGGCTAGAGAACAGACAGGCTTCCGCAGTGGATTCTCAACAACAGAGCACACGCTCACCCAAATAAAAGAAGAAAATAGATGAATATAGGAAACCCCTGTGTATGACATCGATTACAAAAAAGCATTTGACTCTGTACAAATACCTGCAGTACTAGAAGCAATTCCAAGACAGGGAGTAGAGGAGGTATATTATAAAATACTGGAAGATATTTACGAAGATGGTACAGAAACCATCAAGCTCCACATGGAAACTGATAAAAAAACAATTTAAAAAGTTGTTAGACAGGGCGATACCATCGCACCAAAATTGTTTACAGCTTGCCTTGAGGAAATATTCAAGATGCTAGAATGGACCAGAAAAGGTATCAAAATAAACAATCTACGATTTGCAAATGATGCTGTCCTCTTCAGTGAATCTGCAAATGAAATGCAGCAACTAATAAACGATCTAAATAGAGAAATTCTGAAAGTCAGACTTAGGATGAACAAGAATAAGACTAAGATAAAGTTCAACAGTAGAGTTCATTTCGAACAGATAAATGCACAAGGCAAAGTACCAGAAGTTGTGGACAAGTGTATATATATACCTAGTGCAACTCGTACAGACAAACACATCTAGCGAAGAGGAAATTAAGGCTTCGATAGACACAGTAGCATACTAAGAGGCTCCCTGCATACTAAGAGGCTCCCTGCCATTATGTTTAAAAAGAAAAGTCTTTAACCAATGCGTCCTTCCAGTTATGACCTATGGATCAGAAACATGGACTACAACCAAATTACTGGAGAGGAAACTAATAAGTGCCCAGAAAGGGATGGAGAGGTTGATGCTGGGAATTAACCTAAGAGATTGGATGAGGGCGACGTGGATCAGGGAAAGACAAAAGTGGAAGATATACTTGGGAGCATCAAAAAGAAAAAACAGCAGTGGGCAGGTCATATATGTCGAAGACAGGACGACATGTGGGCAAAGAAAGTAACAGGCTGGGCTATAGATAACATAAAGAGGCCAAAATGACAAGATGGCGTGAGAAATAACGAAATTTGGGGGCCAAGAATGGAAGCAAAAAGCGCAAGACAGACAAGGTTGCAAAAGATTGGGAGAGGCCTACGTCCTGCAGTGGATTGATTCAGGATAATGATGATGATGTACATATATATATATATATATATATATATATATATATATTATAATATATATATATATATATATATATATATATAAATATTATATAATATATATATATATATATATAGTATTTATATATATATATATATATATATATATTTATATATATATATATATATATTTATATATATTAAATATATATATATATATATATATATATATATTATATTATATATAATATATATATATATATATTATTGATAATAATATGTATATATACTAATATCCCAAATATACAACGCATATACATATATATGTATGTTATACTATATTATATATATATAGAATATATATAATTATATATATATTGTAATGTATAAATACGTGTATATGCCAATCATCAAAGCGAGTATAAGAGTCAATCAGTCAGTACTGAAGAAAAAAAACGCAAAAAAACATAACCACGTGTTTGAAATTAGAAATTCGCTCTCATCTCATCCCAGTGACGCAACCCTTCTTGAAGCAAGCGGCGATGCCACGTGGTACGACCTGCGCAGTTTTCTTTTCGGCATTTTCAAAATGTCGGACGCACCATTCAGATCATTGGCTGCTGAGAGTATATTGTAATGGTATGTTTTTCTTTATGTGAGTAGTAAAGGAGAACGATGGCGACTAATTGCGAAAATATATTTAGTACTGATAGTTTTCTCAATTAAACTTAAGGTAGAAGTGTTGACGACGCGTAAGCTTGTATATTTATCCTATGTTTTATGTATTATTTTTTATCATATTTTTTTCTATTATTAGAAGAATAGGACGAAACACGATAAAGTATGAGTACATATGATAAGGCATGAATAATAAATAAATATTATAAATCAGTAAGGAAAGTGTAGGGAGAGGTAAAAGATATATATATACACATATAGGGAAATATAAGTCAGATATATATATAAATAATATAAATAAAGAGGGAATGTGTGTGGGAACAGGTAAAAGATTATAATTATATAAATGATATATATATATTATAGAATATATTATATATATTAATTATTTGCAGAGACAAGGTATTCCTGGTTGTGTTGTTGTTGATTTGAGAAAAGTGTCTTGTAACTCATAGGAGAAATTTATTGCATTTCTTTAATTACGTTGTCAAGACACGATCTTTTCTGTGTTGTGCCTGTGTTGTTTTTTCCCCTTTCTTCGTATTTTTACCTCACTCAGGAATCTTTATTGCATTTACTTCAACGTTTTTTGATGTACCGTGAATTTTTTTCCTCTGTTTTTGCTTGGTATTATTAATTTTTCTCCTTCCTCTTCTTATTATTCTACCTTCTATTTTGTCGTCTTTCCGTTTTTACATTTAATAACTTCTGTGTTTTTTTCTCAAGATTGAACTAATGACTTCTTGGTTACTACATTGTTTTTGATTTACCTACCTGTACGATCTATTTCTCATCCTGATCATTTTGGTCGCTCTGTATGTTCTTCACCATTTTACAGAACAGATTCTCTGTTCATAACGTTATATTCTTACTGCAAACCTATTGAATACTTAATACCACCTGTAACTCCACATCTTGTTTACTGAATTCCCTGTAGGATGCTAAAAGTACCATCTGATGACTATACATGTACATGTCTGCATGGTGAAAGTAAGATTACGCATCACCTTTTTTATCAGTAATCATGTTACCATCTTTCATTAATTATCAAAGACTGTTTATACAGTATATGCTGCACGAATTGCGACATTACCTTAGTACACTGTCCAGCATCAACCCAGTACGCTGGTGTCTTACATGATGATTCTAAGATGATTATCTAAAAGAACAGATTCATTAGTGGACAATGGTTACATAAAACAAGTTTGTATGTGATAAGTAAATGCTCTAGTTAAGATTACCAAAGAACGGATAATGTTATACTTATGTAATGCATGGCGTTAGCGGGTTTTTTGGCTCAACTCATATCAACCTTTACCGACAGATATTGCGTTTCGAATTATTAGTTATTCTCAGAACTGGACAAGCTGTATATGAGATTAATTGTAGATGAAACCTGGATGCGCCTCTTCGTGTCTTGGCCATGTAGACGATGCAATTAATATTTACTAAGAGCACAGTATTACTGAACCACTGGTATACATTTTCTAAGACTTCAACTCTATATTACCTTTTAAAATAATAAGTGCATCTTAGTTTTATTTTTCCTTCCCAATTAGACGCTTAATAAATGTTTTATACCTATAGTGCATGAACATGCAAGAGCGATAGTATGCGTGTTTTCGTAGCGCGTATGCGGTAAACCGCTTATGTCAATTCGCTATACTACTGACTATTCTATCCTACTTCAACTTCTCTACATATGTCATCATTCATCGTCACTCCTTGTACCATTCGCTATAGTTGACATTGGTTGTCTAATACACCTTTTTCCTATCTCCCACCTTCTCTGACGCTAGTTGGTACTCAAGACGCCAATAGAACTGAATGATTATAGCGTATTATAGGGAGCGTGTTTAGAGCTGGATATGTTTTAAGGACTGTTTCTAATCTATCAAATCCTTTTAAAAATAGTTATCGCATTTCTATCTTTGTTTTTCCTATTTGCAGAATTGAATAGTTATAATTGCTATATTTTTTTTTATTTTTTATTTTTGTTATGAATAGAAAGGAGGTATATTATGCAGTGTTTTCGTGAGCTATGAGTACGTTATGTATATTCTTACTGAGTTAGCACTATATTTATTATTATTACTATTATTAACATATGTACATGCATTATCGTCAACTCATTAGTACCTAATTCCCGCCTAAGATACAATTAGGTCGTATTTAAATACCATTTTTCTGATCATCCGACTTTTAAACGATTGAACCAAAGAACGCGCTAGAACACAGCAATTGACATTACGTTCTATGTCATGGCGTTCTTGTATAGAACGGGAGGTCCCATCTGGGTAAGTCCTGTGTACTTTAACTCTCTCTTATCTCTACCTCTTCGACCACTCTCGATCTCTCTCTCTCCACCGTCTCTCATCATGTGGTTCTTCTCTATATCCTTTCTTGATTCGAACCCATTTCTTAACCTCAATTCTCTACTCTTATTCGATCGATCTAAACATTTCATCCATCTTCATCATTGCTCTCCATATTATATATTATATATATATATTTTTCCTTATATGGATACTCTAATATATATATATGACATGTATTTATATATAGATATGATAAATATAATAGAAACATACCAACATCAACTAATCGTTACATTGCAGTGGCCACATTGCTATATATATATATATATATATATTATATATATATATATATATAATATTATATATATATATATATCATCATATATTAACTAGTTATTCTACCCGTTCAGCATGATACTCAATTCATTTTCATGTATTCAGTGAGTCTGTCCAGTTATCAGGAGTGCTGTATTAAGTAACATTTGCTCATTATTTTATCGCTAGGACACACACTTACTGGCCCACCCACAGAATAATCCCAGAACACCCTCGGTATTCAACCCAACTCAGATTTGTCTAAGTCTGAGTCGACTTAAATTTACAGATAATATCCCATGTTTTTGCAATTACTCATGTGTGGGAATCACCAACTCGAAAAGTAATGAATTGTGTACATTGTCTCCAGCACCCGCACTACATTAATGGTTTAATCGGGCTAATTATAGGTCTATAATTCCCACTGACTTTTATTTTGACTGTATCTGCAATTGTGCTTCCGTTTTTTTTTTTTTTGATATATATACCATATATACCCATATGTGTACTCACTAACTCGAATA
>NC_051392.1:4945439-4947939 GCF_015228065.2 Penaeus monodon | reverse complement strand
AACAAACGAAACCAAAATGGCGGCGTGGTAAGGTTAGGCTCCCGTACCACGACACCCCCATAGTTGTATAGGACACCCGCATGCCATACTTAGGATCTGCTACAGGATTTTTATAACATTTTCTATGTCAGTCATGATATAATGCGCTCTTCATTTTCTTTTGGAGTCACGTCTTTTAATCGAAATTTAGCCGCTTTGGCGTCCCGGATGTGTGCGTGAAAATTTAGCCATTCCGAAGTGTTAGCGCAAGGTTATGATGATTTTCAGATAAAAATACATATAACACGAAATAAAGCTTTCATTTAAGCAAATATTACAAATGTTTTGAGTGCCTTGATACGATTTTAATAAATGTTAACCGTTCTTTCTTGTGGAACCGAGATATATTTACGTCTTAGTTACAAACAAAAGAACGATGCTGTGCGTACCCCCTGACCCGCAAAAGTACAAAGTCTCACAGTGGAATCCGATCCCCCAAAGCAATTCATATAGGACTGTTATTACACGCAGCCCTTATGTGTCACTTACATATGGCAGTGTATCACAAGCGTCGATTCTGATGATGACACATGACAGTCATTCAATTTGATCTGATTTTTTTATGGCCACCCGCGGAGACTTTGTCCGGGTACTGTATTCTGTTAACGGTATTTTTCTTTTCTTTTTTTTCCTTATTGTATTTATCATTCTGGATTTATGTTTTGGATAGATCCCTTTACACTAGCTTTATATATGTGTATTTTTTTGCATTTACAATATTTAGGTCTGTTTAATGCTGGATTTTTTTCATTATATATTTCATATATCTTGCTTTTTTGTATATATCGCGATGATTAGCATTAAACGTAATCATTCTATTCATTTACTTTTCTTGTAGCGATATATAAATCCAAATTAAGATGACAGTCAAGTTCAAGCTTTACCTAACTACCTGTAGACAAATCACTAACAAAGATGAAATATTAGTATAATAAAAAAAAACAATAATAATAATGATAACAATATTACGACAAAATAATAATAACAATAATAATATTACAAGGACTATCCACCCGGCGCCAGACTCACCAAGGCGCCGCTGTCTGTCCTGGTTCCTTTTATGTCACTAACGAGCTAAGAAAATCTTGTTTAATCCGAAATATGCTTCGCTCCGGCAAAAGAAGAGAGAAATGGAGAATATTACGCTCATCGGATCATATAGACACAGAGAAAGATATGTAGAAAAATATTTGAGTGAGTGTGTGTGTTATATATATATATATATATATATATATATATATATATATATATATATATATATATATATATATATATACATGTCTTAATGTATGTATATATACAGTGCATCTACACACACACGCACACACACATACATACATACATACTATACTATACAATTTATAACATACATATAATACTATAATATAATATATATATATATATAAATATATATATATATATATTGTTGTGTTTGTGTATTATTATATATATATATATATATATATATATATATATATATATATTATAATATAATATATGTTATTGTATTTATCAGTTGTATATACTATCTATCTGTATATCTATTTATATATATCTACATGTATATGTGTGTATATATGCATATATATATACATATATACGCACATATATATGTGTATATATATATGATGTAGTTATGTGTATGGTGTGTAGTTCTATATGTATGTAGTATCTTATTATATATATACTAATATATATATATGATATATATCATATATATATACATATATACGCAATATATGTGTGTGTCTTGTTATGAGTTGGTGTGTGTGTGTGGGTTGTGTTGTGTGTGTGTGTGTGTGTTATGTTGTTGTATGTTGTTGTTTATGTTGTGTTGTTGGGTTATTGTAATATTTTATTTACCTACTTGAAATATCGAAATCAGTGATGTCGTCTCTCGTCAAAAGTGTGTATTATCGTCTCTTTTCCGATACCATCAATGCGACGCTGGCTCTACGGCGTTGTGTCGTGCAATCTATCGAGTGAGTGTTTTTTTTTTTTTTGTTGTGTGTGGGTGTGGTGTTGTTTTGTATATTTCTTTCTCCTTTTGTATCGAATGCGTTCGTCTCTCGCGTTGTTTACTCGTCTCCTTTTTCCCGTCCACTCTAATTGCCGCACCTCTGGACCCTCTCGAGACGATTGTCTCCAGCAACTCTTCCGATAGTTTTTTTTTTTTTTTTGTAAAAATTTTATTTTTTATTTCTCTTTTTTTTTTCTCTCTCTTCTCTTCTCTTCTCCTCTCTCTTCTCTCTCTCTCTTTTCTCTTTCTCTCTTCTCTCTCTTTCTCTCTCTCTCTCTCTCTCTCCTCTCTCTCTCTCTCTCTCTCTCTCTCTCTCTCTCTATATATATATATATATATATATATATATATATATATATATATATATATATATATATATATATATGCATCTTTCTCTCTCTCTTTCTCATTCCTCTCTCTCTCTTTCTCTCTTTCTCTTTC
>NC_051392.1:4935439-4942939 GCF_015228065.2 Penaeus monodon | reverse complement strand
GTGAAAAGTGCAAGTGAATTTTTTTTTCCTAAAAGACAATATATGATTTAACAAATATTTTTGCTCAAATAATTAATATATAATTTAACTTTTTTTGTAAAGAGAAACCTCATCATTATTACTATTATTATTATTATTTATAATTATTATTATTATTATTATTATTATTATTATTATTATTATTATTATTATTATTATTATTATTATTATTATTATTATTATCATTATCATTTTCATTATCATTATCATCATCATCATCACCATCATTATCATCATTATCACTGAAAAAAAGTAAACAGCAGTTTGTTTGAAAAAAAAAGGTTATTTATTCATAAAAAAATATTCGAGTTGTTTCCGCCCGGGATCGAACCGGGGGGCTTATGCGTGTGAAGCGCACGTGATGACCGCTACACTACGGAAACGCTCCTTGTAATCAGTGTTTAATTTGTGATTCTTATTAAACTAGTTATTTGTTGTTTGGGTTTTAGGATTTCATGGGTCTCTTTTTTTTTCTTTCTTTTTTTTTTCTTTTCTTTTTTTTCGTCTCATCTCTTCTCGTCTCTTCTCTCTTCTTTTCTTTTCTCTTCTTCCTCTTTTCTCTTATTCTTATTCTTCTTCCTCTCATATCGTCTTTTCTTTTCTTTTCTTTCCTTTTCTTTTTTATTCTTTTATTCTCTCCTCTCTCTTCTTTTCTTTTCTCTTCTTCTTTTCTTCTTCTCTCCTCTTCTCTTCTCTTCATATTAACCATTAATATCAGTACTCGTATTAATCATTAACACCAAGACGCGTATTGACCATCAATATTAATACACATGCTAATCACTCTTCCCTCCGCCTCCCAGTGTTCCAAGATGTACACGTCATGATTTTCATCGGTTTCGGATTCCTGATGACTTTCCTGAAGAAGTATGGATTTTCCTCCGTCGGGATCAACTTCCTGGTGGCCGCGACGTGCCTGCAGTGGGCGCTCCTCGTCAATGGCTTCTTCCATCTGCACTACAACAAAATCATTATCGATATCAACGCGTGAGTGGGCATTTATAAATCGCATTTGAATTCTGGGTGGGTAAATGGAGGGTCTATTTGATGCAATATATATGGGTTTGAGGAAGTTGTTTGAGGTGGTGGCAGTGACTAAAATAGAAATGATATAGGTATATAGTTAATGTATATTCATATATACCCATGTATGTATGCATAATAACATAAAGATGCTTAGATTGATTGATATAGATATAGATTTATGTATGTATGTGTGTATATGCATGCGTGTATTAATATTTTAATACTATTATGATTACTATGATTACATTGTTGATTATACTACTACTACTACAGCTATTACAATAATTTTTTTATTAGCAATGTTATTACTACGACTACTGCTATTATTGCCTCTACCACAACTATTATCATCACTAACATTACCCTCATTATCACCACTCCTCGCACAGTCTCTTAGCCGCCGATTTCACTGCGGCCGCGGTGCTGATCAGCTTCGGCGCCGTGTTGGGGAAGACGACGCCGACGCAGCTGATCATCATGACCTTGATCGAGATCCCCATCTTCGTCATCAACGAGGTCATCGGCAGGCAGTACCTCGGGGTGCGTGGTTGTCGTCCTTTTGCTGGGATTTTGTGGTTCTCTTGTAACTTGTCTTAAGAAAAAATAGGACAGTTATATGTACTATAACTACTTGTTATTTGTGTTTGCATGTAGGAAAGTAAGTTGTAAGTATTATGTATGATTCTGGTTAATAACGGCTTATAGGGAAAGATTTTATAAGTACTCAAAATACTTCGGGTTAATTTTCACGTATGAGAGACAAATTATAAGTATCACAAATACTTCAGATAAGTATTGACAGATGGGAAAGAAAATTATAAGTACAACAAATACTTCAGATTCACTTTTTACACATAGGAAAGAAAAGACATTCACTCGTGGGTCAATAAAAACAGGACCTAATTATATACATATTAATTTATCCATTTACTTACATATAGGAAGAATACCTAGGCCTATGAAAATGACTTATACAACCTCTTATTTATTTTTATTATTCTGTTCAGGCTATTGACATGGGTGATTCCATGTTCGTCCACGCCTTCGGGGCCTACTTCGGGCTGGCCGTGAGCTTCGTTCTCTACCGCGAGGACCACAGCACGGAGAAGGAAGGGTCGTCGTATAGGTCCGATTTGTTCGCTATGATCGGTGGGTGGTTGACGGTTCTTTGCTTCTCTTTGTGCATGAAATGTAGGTCTTTTTTTGCTGAATGCATCTATATCATTCTATTTGTTCCTTTTTTTTTATTCCCTTTCTCCTTGCCTTCTCCCTATGCCTCCTTCCTAATATACCTCGTTGTGACTTTATTCTCCTCTGTCATTATTCCGCTGTTTGTTTACGTCGCTTCCTCTCACCCCTGTGTTGGTGCTTTTAGGAACGGTCTTCCTGTGGCTGTACTGGCCCTCGTTCAACAGCGGGGCGGCCCCTGGAGACGACCAACACCGTGCCGTCATCAACACCTACATCGCCCTCTGTTCGTGCACCCTGACCACCTTCGCTCTCTCCTCCCTTGTCGACAAAGAAAAGAAATTCAATATGGTAAGGAATTGTTTTTTGTGTGTGTGTGTGTGTGTCTATATATATATATATATATATATATATATATATATATATATATATATATATATATATATATATATATATATATATATATATATATATATGAAATCATTCATGCTTATCCTGGTTTGGTTTGATGAAGGTCCTGTGGTAATGTTTTTAGGATCATTTTCTTTTTGAAAGAGAAAAGTTTGCACTGATTTTAAATTGTTTCAGATACGAGATACCGATCCCACTTTTTTTCTCTCTCTCCTTTATCCAACATACAAACAAAATACTAATCATATTACCACGACACAGTGTCTATATCCAAACGTTTGTATTCCTCAGGTGCACATTCAGAACAGCACCCTGGCCGGAGGTGTGGCCGTTGGAACAGCAGCCGATCTCATGATCCACCCTTGGGGCGCCGTCCTCATCGGAATGCTCGCCGGCACCATTTCGGTCTTTGGCTATGCTTATCTCACGGTGAGAATCTCGAGCGTTTGTCCGTTTGTCTGTTTGTCCGTTTGTCCGTTTTGTACACAGGATGAATGGAAGAGTTGCGGACGGACTGGTGTGAAAGTTAACGGGTCGGCAGCCCATGGCCCAGGAAATCGTTGGTTATCAGCCTCTGAGTCTTGGAATTTGATTTTTCACTAGTGCGATCTGTCAAAGAAAATAAGGTTTAGCAACGGAAGGAATATTCGTTTATGTATATGTATATGTGTGTATGTCTCTCTCTCTCTCTGTGTATACATATATATACATACACATGACTCTTTTTTTTTAATCTGAGGACTAGTACAAATCTCTTTCCGCCGCAGCCGTTCCTGGCCTCCCGCCTCCGGGTCCACGACACCTGCGGCGTCCACAACCTCCACGGAATGCCTGCGGTCCTGGCGGGCATCGTCGGCTGCGTCGCCGCCGCCTTCGCCTCCGAGGAGACCTATGGGCCCAGGTGAGTCAGGAAGGACGTCGAGGGAGGTGACAGTAGTAGTTTTTTTTGTTTTTTTTTGTTGTTTTTTTTGTTTTTTTTTTTTTTGGTGGGTGGTGGGTGAGTGTGTTTGTGTGTGATGTGTGTGTGTGTGTGTGTGTGTTGTGTGTGTGTGTTGTGTGTGTATGTGCATGTGTGTGTGTGTGTGTGTGTGTGTGTGTGTGTGTGTGTGTGTGTGCATGTGTGTCTATGCGTGTACTCTGCTTGTACATTTTTTCGCGCGTTTGTGTGTATTTATAAGTGTAATGAACGTACATCACTGCACGTCTATGCCTTAATATCAATCAATCAACAAGATTACCCACACCTTCCCCACCCCCCAACACGAACTCACCACGCCCTCCCAACAGCCTGTACGAAATCTTCCCGAACCGCGCTCCTGCCGCCGACACAGAGGACTTCGAGCGCCTCCAGAACATCCTTCCCGATCTGGAGGCAGGCCCTGGGTACTCGGCAGGAGGTCAGGCCGGGAACCAGATCCTCGCCCTGCTCATCACGCTGGTCATCGCCATCATAGGAGGGGTTATCACAGGTCGGGATTTCGCTTCAGTTGTTTCTCTAGTTTGTCAGTTTGTTTGTTTTTTTCTCTCTCTATATATATATCTTTCTCTCTTACTCTTTCTCCCTCTATCTCTCTCTCTCTCTCTCTCTCTCTCTCTCTCTCTCTCTCTCTCTCTCTCTCTCTCTCTCTCTCTCTCTCTCTCTTGCTCTCTCTTGCTCTCTCTTGCTCTCTCTCTCCCTCTCTCTCCTCTCTCCTCTCTCTCTTCTCTCTCTCTCTCTCCTCTCTCTCTTCTCTCTCTCTCTCTCTCTCTCTCTCTCTCTCTCCTCTCTCTCTTCTCTCTCTCTCTCTCTCTCTTCTCTCTTCTCTTCTCTCTCTCTCTCTCTCTCTCTCCCTCGCTCTCGCTCTCTCTCTCTTCTTTTCTTTTTCGCCTTTTTGTTTGTTTGTACGTTTGTTTTCTCAGTGTTTTGCAGAATATTAACTCTTCTAAAATATTGTTTGCCACGTTGTACGGTTGTGTTATTCATCCTGTTGAATTATTCAAGACTGAAATATCTGTTAGTTATTATTGATTGTTGTAACATGTACAATATGCTATTTTCAAT
Organism: Penaeus monodon; assembly: GCF_015228065.2. Lineage (NCBI taxonomy): Eukaryota > Metazoa > Arthropoda > Malacostraca > Decapoda > Penaeidae > Penaeus > Penaeus monodon. The sequence goes on along the minus strand of NC_051392.1, from coordinate 4,938,234 downwards.
CACAACGTTCTCATCTATACTAGCTTTTATTAAATAGTTTACCATCGCCGTGTACCCTTTTGTACTATTTACATTTTTTTTTATTATTATACTATTTCCACTTTACAATTTCCTGCTAATGCCGTTTTTATCATACTATTTACGAACATACAACCATTGCGGCATTTCTCACAAACCCCAATTTCAATCCCCAAGTTCAACCACCAATTTCAACCGCTAATTTCAACCCCCAATTTCTACCCCCAATTTCAACCCCCGATTTCAACCCCCAATTTCAACCCCCTATTTCAACCCCCAATTTCAATCCCCAATTTCAACCCCCAATTTCAACACCCAATTTCAACTCCCAATTTCCCCCAGGCTTCCTCCTCCGGGTCGAAATTTGGGGAAGGCTCCGCACAGACGATCTTTACGAAGACGAAAAATACTGGATAATTGAGGAGGAAGAAGAGGAACACCATATGAGCAGCGTGCACATCCCTATGACGTCACCAGCTGATAACGGAACATCGAAGTAGAAAGTAGAGAGAAGAAAAGAAAAAAAAACAAGTGAAGTCGGATGTGTTTTCGAAGCGTATATGTTTTTTTTTTTTTTTTCGTTTCCGCTTGAGGATGCATAGGTGCGTGTGTTTGTGATACTTGGTTTGTGTATTGGGTGATGTGTAGATATTTGTGTTTGTGTGTGTGCGTGTGTGTGGAAAAGAATGTTGGATTTGGTTTCCTATTTTAAAGGAAGAGAGGAAATTTGACTTTTTTTTTTCATGAGAAGTTGACTGTTTAGTTTAGCTTCACATAAAAAAAGGTAATTTGACCAGACTTTTTTTTTTACATAGGAAGTTGACTCTTAAATTTGGATTCATGTTGAAAAAAAAAGTAATTTGACTTCTTGTTTGCATGTTGTCTGTCAGTTCGAAGCTAACAAGACTAGAATATTAGTGTAGAAGTTAATATAAAGCGTGAATTAATTGATCATAGTATAAATTTTCTATAAAAAATAAAAGAAAATATAATTTGAATGATGATATACTATCTGATAACGTGGATCTAACTAAATAAATAGCCATGGTGATGATAATGAACAATTTATGGAAGAATCTTTGAAATATACATTTATTTTCGGATATAAAACGACACTTTTGAAAACAAAGTGAAAAATTGAATATTACATATATATATATGATATATATATATATCAATATATATACAAATATATATATATATATATATATGAAAAAAGTATTAATGTAAGGTGTCTCTACACAATGCTAAAATCAATAACCTAAGTATTGGGACAGATTTTAAAAGCGTTAAGCAGATATACTCATAAAATTTTGTAAAGTTTCTCTTGTGAGAAGCGTTAGATAACTTTACTTTTAAGGATATTGACTTAAATGTAATTTCGTTAGGGTAACGTGCCAGTATACTTTATATAAATTTTTGAGTGATTGAATCATCTTTTTTTGATTTTCAGTTTATTATTAGAAATAGGTGTGGAAGACGTTTTAATTTTTTTCTTCTTTTTTTTTAATAGTTACTATGTGGTGTGATGAATGACAGGATCGAATATTTTCCGATTTTTTTTATGCTTTTGTGTGATTCTTTTTGAATGGAAAATGTAAAAGACAACAGTGCTTTTAGATAAATTACTAAGCTTTAAGCTTAACTTTGTTATGTGCAAATTATTTTTTTTTTTTAATTAAGGCAAATGAGCAGAATAATAATATAAGATTTATGATTCTTATTTTACTGTTTTTTATGGTGATAATAATCACAAAAAAATATTACAAATTATGAATTGCTTTTACGTTATACGAAGAACTGTACTTCTTTAACAGAACAAACGGATTTTTTTTTCTGTTTCCCAGAAACAAAAGACATACCAATATTTCTAACGAATTCATATATGTCTTTTTTTTAAGTTTTCAGATTTAAACATACCTCCTTTTAGATTATTTTATGAATCCATGTTTTTTTTTCGATCATATTAAGGAAATAACCAAAGGAAATGTTAATGCAGGATTACATACCCAAGATATTTTGAAATAACATTTACACCTGTAGGCCTATTAGTCATTCTTTAGATTTACGTGTATCTTTCTAAACCCAAATCAATAAAAAATATAAATAAAGTGTCTTTATCTTTCCTAGGTAAAAATCATTTTTTTTATTAATATGTGTATAGATTGAGAATTCCGTTTCTCTACATTTTATACATACAATTACATTTGAATTGATTTAAAAAAAATATCAAGTATGGATTATTGGGCTCCGGTTTGGAATTGAAATAAAAATACTCGAAAAAAAATAAATAATTCTGAAAATAAACTCACAAATACTTTTACATTCATGAAACAGAACAGTGAAAGGTATAATTTTTTTTTATGAGACAAAAAATTATCTCTACAGCGGTAGAAAGAAAATCGCTGTATATACGCGACTTTTCTTTCTTTTTTCTTTGTTTTTTTTTACTTCAAGAGAGGATTCATCATCTCGTCTATCAAAGCACTGTATCATTTCGCTACGACTACCCATTAAAGTTATTGGTAAAGTTTTCCATCTACTTGAGAACTTTCATCTCAGAATCAGGACGATGTTCAAAGATGAGTTATTTCATCTCCCAGAACCTACATGTTTACCAGCGATGGATAAATTCTGTTGGTGATGATACATTTGTTATGGAAGAGGATACTGAGAAGTTGATATAAATATTATTGGTTTCTTCTTCTTCTTTTAACGGTAGGTTCATGTCTGAGCCGCCGTGGTCACAGCATGATACTCAATTGCAGTTTTCATGT
>NC_051392.1:4915439-4920439 GCF_015228065.2 Penaeus monodon | reverse complement strand
TGCTGCAGAAACCAGCAAGTGATCAAGTTGTACCTAATGGTAAGAGTGAAATCAGCTGTTAATCTTTATATTTGTACTGTTAGTACTGTATTAAATTTACATTAAACATCTTTGATGTACAAAGTGTTTACTGACACACAGATAAATACTGCTACAGCTTTATATACACAAGCTCAAAAATCTAGATGTATACACAGAAGCAGACATACATACGCAATGTCACATTCACACAAAATAAATATGTTGTATATTATTTTTGCTTGTAGAATCCAGTGAAACATCCCTAAAGTCTATTATATCTATTCAAAAGAAATAAAGTGACTGTAATGTAAGGAATTGTCAACATATAAACTTTACTTATTCATTGTGTCCACCAAAAACAGCTATGAGAGACTTCTAGGCCTCTTTTCTTCTTCAGTATTTCCTGGTGTGGATAAACATACACTGAAAAAATAATTGTGATAATAATGTAAAAAAAAAAAAAAAATAGAGTGCAATATGATTTACTGTATTAATCAAACATGTAAAAAGATATGCATGGTTCAGAAGTGTGTTATTGATTATTGTACGTCAATAGAATAGATGCCACATCCTCTCCTCCATCTGCTTGCAGTCAGTACCTATACCATTCCAGCAAAATATCCATGTTAAAAAAAAAAAGAAAAAAAAAAATGCCAGCTGTAACCCTTATCCAAGATCCTTTGTGTGTGCCTGTGTAAAGTAGGGTTCAGGAAGTTTTAGTTTGTAAATCTATAAAATGTTTTAATAGATTAGGTTTAAGATCTAGGTTGACTGTCAAGAAAAATAAGTTGTGCAGCTGCTTACTGAGAATGCTGACAGACCATCAGTTATTGATATTTTGCCAGTTATGTACTCTATTTGTGATGCAAACTTTCTACTTAAGGCTTTTCCCCCATTTTGGTATATAGGCTTGTGATTTTCATGTTCTAGTCATTTCAGTACAAACTTTGGAGAAAATGTTATTTCTTTTCTTTGGTCTTTTACTGTTTACTTATCCAGGGTCTTTCATTGACTTTTCATTCTTTTGGGTTATTTTGGGCATGTCTTTTAAGCTGTATTAAAAAATAAAACATTTTAGCCTTGGCAGCAGCCAGTAAGTACTAACCACTTGGTATAGGCTGGTATATTCAGAGTAATAAGGTATTGTGATGGTTGTATTTTGATTATAGTGAGGTGCTTCCTGTTGCAACCACAGAAACGATATAAGCAACAAAGGAGAAAATGGTTGCATTATGTAAGGTATTCTTTAGAGATGTCAGGGTATTATAGCACACAAGTTACAGACATACAAGTAATTCACAGTAAGTAAAGATAATTAATACCAGTTATAACTTTTTTATCATTATCCTTGTAGGTTTACTGACAATGTTCAGTATACTTAAATTCCGTGAAAATGTAATGACCTTGTTAGTTCTTGTATGTAAGTATATAAGTATATTAGCTGAGAAGCATGTACAGGTGTCATGAAATATTTCTTTTCTGTTTCTTCATATTTTCTTCCTTATTCCATAACCCAATCACCATGGGTGGCCTATAGTGATGCCATGGCACAATTTGGCCACACCACACAGCATGTAGTGACATCATTTCTAGACCTTGGAGGAAGTTTTTATAATGCAGTTTCAATGCTAATCACACATTTTTTATTGTTAACTTTCAGTACTGACAGCCAAGGGGATGGGCAAATGTTAAACCAACTAATGCACAGTAACAAGCCCATCCCTGGGGCTAGCCTGTATTTTTCACTTGAAAACCGTCTTCATTTTCCCTTGTTTCTGGGTTATTGAAAATTTTCTTAGCATGGTCAGTTCATAAATGTTAAAATGTTTTAACCTTCTTTTCTTGTGTTTATTATTTATTTATTTATATGTTAAACAATTTATTACTTTGTTTTTAAGAATTTAAGAAAAATATTTATCTTAAAAATTAAAATAATGATAAACACAGCATTCTCAATACCTGGAACTAATCTTTAAAGAACCCACTATTGTTCTAGTCTCTTTCACTGCCTTTGTGTTAACCCTGGTCAAGGAAGGAAAACTAAGAGCAATGCACATTGTAAAGATAACAACTTTATTTGTATTTTTTGAGCTTGAGTGTCACCCCTAAAATAACACGAAAAGCAAAAGGCAAACACAATCTGCCTAAATTATTGTCAGGGACTTTGTGTTTCTATCTATTATTTCTAAAGTAATATTTGGTACCATGAAAATGATGTGCACTAAATTAACATTTTTAAATGTTAATGTCAGCCACAATTATTTATGTCAGAAACCATAATTTAAATAATCTGGTTACAATAAAGCTAGGCTCTATTTCCTATATGAGCAATTAGAAATTAAAGATACTTATTACTGTTCTTTGCTCCTTTTTGTATAAATCTCTACAAAACACTCATAACAAAACAGTTACACTGTTCATATTAAAATACCTCTTCACTAAGATTAACATTATAAAAAATATTATAACATAAAAACTATACATTTTTGTCCCACACATACTTCATTATTTAAAACTTCAGACCCTCACAAAAGAAAGGGAAAGATAGCTTTTCTCTTTAGAGGATAGTCCTTAAAAGTTTCCCGATACCAGCTGTGATTCATCACTGCAACCTGGACCTGAAATGTATTAGGATAATTAATAAAGTAAGAAGCTGGATAATTTCTTACTATGTGTTTTAAAATACTTCTCCAAATTAACACTAAGGGTTTTTAATTTTACCATAACCACATCTACTTAACAATATTTTCCATAAAGATAATTCCTCACCTGATTACAAATGACCCAAGTTGTGACAAAAAGCCACTCTGTATGGTTCCACAGAACAAACATGATTCCTACATATACAAGGACCTCTGCAAACATGTGTGGGCAAGACAGCAGATCAAACATACCACCTCTCGGCATCATGTGCTTCTCTATGGCAGCCTTTCCTGGAAATATATTGTGATTATGAATACCATAATCTTATACAGTACAAGAAAAGCACACACACATGCTCAAACACAAACACAACTAAACCCACAGAGAACTATATGATTTTAAGAAGGTATCAATGAAAACATAATTTTAATAGTGCAACCAATATATTCTATTTTAATCTTGATCGTAATTATTGATTCATTTTCATTCTTACTTCCCTCCTTTATGTGTTTGTTTCCTTTTCATTTGTTTTGTATTTCTTCTTTTTTCCTCTCTGCTTCCTTTTTTTTCTTCTTCTTTTTCTTTTTAACCCAATCACCCCGGATTTATGTTCTGTCCCTTGTATGTTTTTGTGAATTTTGTTACATACAGATGGCTCCACATGTGCTCAGCCTCCAAGGAGTCTATCAGTAGGCCCTACTGACTGATCTTGATATCCCCATTCCTTGAATTGGCGGGAAAATGCGTTTTTCCTTTTAATTACAATTGATATCAATACTGTTATATGTTATTGATGTTATGATATTAAAGATTATTAAAATCTGTTAACATTTAAGACAATGAAATAATGCAAAAGATCCTTTCCAAAAGTCAAGGAAAAGGGTAAACAGGTGAGAAAGGTAGGACTAATAAGTGACCCCTTGATGACTAAGTACCTGTAGAGCCATCTATGTATGAATACAATAAATAAACCTGTGTTACAGTGGGCATGGCATGTATTCTTGCCAAATGTGCCGATTGGGTTAATAAAAGGGCTAACTAAAAATAATCTCCAAAGATTTACTGACAATTAGTTCCCCAAATTCCATATAAATGAGAAAAGTCACTGAAGCCAACATACCACAAAAATTATTCCCTACTGTTCAAATATTATTGTCCCTAATTATTACTTGTCAAATTACAATTAGAGGTCATGCATACTCACCTGAATTCTTTCTCAATGAAGCCAATATACTAAGACTGGAGAACTGAAGAACATATCCAGCCAGACTCAATATACAACCCAGAACATGATGCATCTCCACACTGGTAAATGTAGCATCAAACCCTGCAAAATCAACACAAATTGAGACTATACAATATCCATATTTTCTATCTATCATTCTTATTCACTAATATAAACATTCATGTACTAATATGTTTGGATAGGCTTGCATTAAACCTAAAATGCATGAAAGAAAAATACTAATAACACTTACTTTGGCCATCAAAGCCAGGTGCCTCGGCCAAGAGTAAAGTCACAGCACCAAGATAATGTGTATGACCAACAATGTAATGGAGAATATTGATGTGGCCCGAGCTGAAAATACTAACAAAGAGGTTCTCATACAGTCGCCGATATATCTGGAGAGCTAGTAAGACCAGTCCTATTGCTGCAGATGTGTTGGTGACTGAAAGAGGTGAAATGATAATTTTCAATTGTCAACTGTATAGGCATATCTTAAAAATTAAAAGCCAATACATAATCTATATGTGTATTTGTCTATCTATAAATATATGTACATACATAAATATATAAACATTTAATCATTTTATTTATTTGTCTATCTATTTATTTACCTATCTACTTAATTACTTACTTAACTATCTATTCATCTATATCAATAAACTGCTACATATTTGAAACTTTGTAGCATGAGCGAGGGAGGAGTTCTTGCCTAGTTTGCTGCTCTCCCTATCTGTAGATTTGTAACAGGTGTGTTATCTGTCATTTTCTTACTATATTCTAATCCCATAATGATATCAAGACCATTTTTGTAAAAGAAATAACCTATGGTAAGGGAAAAACTTCACTCACCTGCTGGTTTTCTCTCTGGGGATGTAAGTACATCAAACAGTGATTTTTCCCAAGTGGGTAAGGCACTTCCTTGTATATATAAAAGTCCCATTTGCACTAGAGCTGCAGTCACCGCCACACTTGCAACAACATAGAAGTGATAGAACCATCTGAAAATGCATAATGTATATACATAATACAACAGTGACATTTTATTCATATGATATCCTAAATTTTCCAAGACAAACGGTAAAAAAGTAACAGACTGATAAAACCTTGG
>NC_051392.1:4909672-4912839 GCF_015228065.2 Penaeus monodon | reverse complement strand
AAAAAACGCGATGAAAACGCAATGACTTACGCTATGTCATGGCGTCGTTGTTAGAAGGCGGGAGGTCACTGGGTAAGTCCGCTGTTTCTCTCTCTCTCTCTCTCTCTCTCTCTCTCTCCCTCCTCCTCTCTCTCTCTCTCTCTCTCTCTCTCTCTTCCTTTCTTCTCTAATTTCTTTCTTGTTCGACCCATTTCTTTAACCCTCTCTCTCTCTCTCTCTCTCTCTCTCTCTCTCTCTCTCTCCTCTCTCTCTCTCTCTCTATATATATATATATATATATATATATATATATATATATATATATATATATATATATATATATATATATATATATATGTATACCATATGCATGTGTGTGTGTATATATATATATATATATATATATATATATATATATATATATATATATATATATATATATATATATATATATATATATATATATATATATAGAGAGAGAGAGAGAGAGAGAGAGAGAGAGAGAGAGAGAGAGAGAGAGAGAGGGGTTAAAGAAATGGGTCGAACAAGAAAGAAATTAGAGAAGAAAGGAAGAGAGAGAGAGAGAGAGAGAGAGAGAGAGAGGGAGAGAGAGAGAGAGAGAGAGAGAGAGAGAAACAGCGGACTTACCCAGTGACCTCCCGCCTTCTAACAACGACGCCATGACATAGCGTAAGTCATTGCGTTTTCTATCGCGTTCTTTGGTTTCAATACGTTTCAAAAAGTTCGGGAGATCAGAAAAATGGTGTTTAAGATACGACCTAATTGTAATCTTAGGCGGGAATTAGGTACAAGTGAGTTGACGATAATGATGACATATGTTAATAATCAGTAATAATAGATAAATATAGTGCTAGACTCAGTAACGAATATACATAAACGTACACGCATACGCGCACGAAAACACGCATAACTATACCCTCCTTTCTATTCATAACAAAAAAATAAAAATAAAAAAAAATCTTAGCAATTATAAGCTCTTCAATTCTGCAAAAGGAAAAACAAAATAAATGCGCTAACTTATTTTTTAAAAGGATTTGATAGCATTTGCAGTCCCTCCTTAGAAAATATCCAGCGTCTAAACGCGCTTCCCTATAACGCTCATAACATTACAGTCTCAGTTTGGCGTCTTATACCCACCCTCGCCAGGTAGGCAGGCTGGGATGCTATGGGCCAATCAGAGCTTCGCATTTAGACCAACCAAATGCCACTCCCACTATACAGCTGAAGGTCAGGTGATCTGATGAATACCTACACTAACTGTAGAGGGAGTTGAAGGTCAGGATAGTACATGGTCACCGTAGTACTTGCGTTGCATTAGTGGGGTTTTGGAGGCGCAAGGTAGAAACCCTTTGTATCTTTGTTCTCATATGCATGTTGATGCACTATAGGTATAAACATGTTTATTGCCGGTATATTGGGATGGAAATATTAACTAGGATGCATTTTATTAAAAAAAGGTAAATATATGAAGTAGAAGTCTTAAAATGTATACCAATTGGTTCAGGTAATGTACTGTGCTCTTTCAGATGAAATATTTATATGCATCCTACATGGGCAAGACACAAGAGGCAGACGCAGGTTTTATGCTACAAGTTATCTCATCAGGTTTGTCCAATTCTGAAGCATATACTGTTTATTCCGAAACGCAAATCTGTCGGTGAAAAGGTGAATGACTGAGCCAACACCCGCAATCCCCAGTGAATTACAAATAACACTTATCGTTCTTCGTAATCTTAACTCTTTACTTTCACCATCACAACTTTTTTCTTGTAATTGTCCACTAAAATTTTCTATTTAGGTTTTCATCTTACGGATTCATCTGTAAACACCAGCTCTGGGTTGATTCTGGACATGTACATAAGTAATGCGAATTAGCGTGGCAGAAGACATGATAGAACAGTCTTTGAATAATTAATGAACAGATGGTATACATGTTACTGTACAAAGGTGGTGCAGGCAATCATACCAACGATGCAGACAGGTACATGGATAGTATCAGATGGTACATAGCATCCTACAGGTGGTAATTCGAGATAAACAGATGGTGGAGTTAACAGGTGGTGCGATTTAGTATTCAAGTGGTTTGAGTAAATAAATGACGAGAGAATTGTTTGTAAAATGGTGAAGAGAAGAAGAGGAGCGACCAAAATGATCAGGATGAGAAAGATAAGAAGAAGGAGGAGGAGAAAAAAAAATGTATAACCAAGAAAAGAAACAGAAAACGGAAAAAAACACAAAACGGATATTAAATAAAAACGGAAAACGAAAATAGAGGTAAATAATACGAAAGAAAGGAAGAAACATTAATAATACCAGGCACTACACACAAGAAAAATTCCGGTCTTGACAAGTAATGTTGACAAGAAATGCAATAAATATTCCCTAGAGGGAGGTACGGAAGACAAGCGGCAAAAAACAACAACAACAACAACAGCAGAAACGGACCTTGTCTCTGCACTGAATTAATTATTCTACCGTATTTCTCCTATTTCTTTTCTCCTTTTCTCTCATTCCTTCCTTCTTCCTTTGTTATTCTCTCTATGTCTCTCTCTTTATATATATATATATATATATATATATATATATATATATATATATATATATATATATATATATATATATATATATCTTTTACGCTCGTCCCAACACACTTCCCATTATTTATTTATTTATTTATTTATTTACTTCCTGACCTTTATTTCCCGTTATGTGCTCATATTTATCGTTGTTTCTTCCCTTTCTTTTCCTTACTAAGAAAAAAATATGTAAATAAGATATCAGCATCTAAAACATAGGAGAAAAAATAAACCAAACTTACGCAGAGGTCAACAAATCTAGAAGTAAATAGAAAAAAAAGAGAAAAAAAATAAGTACATAAAAACAACTCGTTTAGGCCTAACTGACGGTCAAGGCCACGCGGTCGTCTAACCTTCTACCTTACGTTTCACATTGCAGAAAACTACTCATGTTTTTATTTTTTTTTTTCTAAATATATTTTCCGCAATTTCAGTCTCCATCATTCTCCTTTACACCAGCATAAAAAAACATCATACCATTACAACCTATACTCTCAGCAGCCAATGATCTTGAAAATGGTGCGTCCGCCATTTTGAAAATGCCCGAAAGCAAACTGCGCAGGTCGTACCACGTGGCATCGCCGTCTTGGC
>NC_051392.1:4904672-4907172 GCF_015228065.2 Penaeus monodon | reverse complement strand
TATATATATATATATATATATATATATATATATATATATATATATATATATATATAGTGTACACAGGGAAAATATGCTTCCTAATGATGTTAGTAATGTTGGAAATACTAATGGGGTCTCTGATATTATGCACGATGCCATCGATGGATCATCTGAAAGCAGTGACGGCAGTGAAAATAACGCCGACGAAGACATGCAGGAAATGGAAGAACTGTGGGAAAACAGTCAGAAATTGATACCCGTTACAGATTATAGGTATAATACCAATATGAGAAAAATGCTTAGAATATGTGCAAATAAAGAAGATGCAATACAGATATGTAATGCAAGACATATGCAGACTAAAGGGCCTCACCAAGCACAGATTTGACCAATCAGCTAATCATAGGGTGTGATGGGGAGCAAGAAAACAATAAATTTTCTTTCATGGAATATACGTGGTGTCAACCATAGAATTAATGATTTGCTTCATTATTCTAACAATAATGGTGACATAAGCTATTTTCGGACCCCTTTCCCACCAGCCACTAAATAAAAACCGATCTTAGAATTAGAGGTACTACTCCTATACAAACACAGAATGACTGTTCTATTGACTTATATCAGTGACACCATACTGCTAGGCTGATGCAGAAATCTGATGAAATAATGCAAAATATCAGCATTTACATATCCGAACAGCCTGTTTTTTTCTCTCTTTATAATGTATACGCAAGGTATACAAAGTTTCAATCTGATTCACTGTCGAACTTTCAGAATCAGGGCTCAATATGCATGGGGGATTTTAATGATAAGACATTATACATTTGGAGATAGTCAGTGTAATGAAATGGCGAAGAGTTCTGACATTTTGTGATCTATGACCGTATATGATACAGACAGGCAAACTCACATGGCGGTAGGCAACTAGATAACAAAATAGGAAGGGATCTTGTGCATGGAAACGTCAGACGCATGCTTGCAACATGACCAAGGCTAATCAGTGACCACTATGCAGTAGTAACGAGATACGCTGTTGATAATAGTCAATCTGCAAAAAACAAAAGGCTTGAAATTTCTATTCCTCCTCATCTTGAGCACCACTATAAGCCATGTATTTATGACTGGTATCATGACTACACAGTAACGAGTGTTGATAATTCTTCATGGACATGACGAAAGTGGTCACTGATAGCTACAACACCTGGGTCTTCCAAAGAAAACATTAAAGAGCAATACCTCCAACGCTCAAACAACCCAACACTATTAAGGGACCAAAAGCAAATTTAGGAGCTTTTGATATTACAGCAAGACAACACCCGTGAAAATTTTATTCCATTTCTTAAGGCTAACAAAAATCAAAACGAACCCCTGGAGCAGTTCCTACAAAGCATTAGCAATAACACCTCAAAGTCTGAAGTCTAGAAAAAAAATTAATCGACTCTCATGTGAATCTAGATGTAGAATGTGTGACGAAGAAAACAGCGAACACTTTAGCTCTATATCTCGGAATGTCATGTGATGATACAGCCTTTCAAACCACCTAACATAATTATAAAGAACTATGTGAATATTTAAATTTTATCTGATACATTGGAAGAAAATTTCGCAGTATACCCTAAATTTACTATGTCAAACTGCCGTAAACAAAAAAAAAGCAAAACAAAAAAACAGTGTTATGTAAACAGTGGCAAAACATATTAACGTAATATTTTTTTTGTAATGGTGTATGTTTATATTTTATTTTTCCATGTACAATTACAATACTAACAGAATAATATACTATGTAAAATATGTGTAAAACTGAAGATAGCCAAGATGGTAATAAAAGGGTGGTAAATAAACTTTCTTAACTTAACTTATAGACTTGTGAGACATTTGGATGAATTATTATTTCTATTTTGATTGGAAAATAAGCTCTATATATTCACGATCATTCTCTCTTATGTAGCACTATCACAGATCACTTCTCACTCGCAATTTTTAGCACTGACCTAACCACGACACCTCTCTTACTCATTGCCACATATACACTTATTTATATGTATATATATATATATATATATATATATATATATATATATATATATATATATATATATATACATATGTATATATGTATATATATGTATATATATGCATATATCTGTATACACACACACACACACAGGCACACACACACACACACACACACACACACACACACACACACCCCACACACCCCACACACACACACACATACACACACACACACCCACACACACCCCACACACACACACCACACACACCACACACACACATGCACACACACACACACACATATACAAATATATATATATTATATATATATATATAATATATATATTATATATATATATATATTTTTTTTATATATATGTATGTTTATTATGTGTGATATATATATGCGTGTGTGTGTGTACATATGTATTTTCTTTTCATATATTTACGGATCCAATCCCAAGTCGACACATTCCCCCCCCCAAAAAAATTTACAAATTCA
>NC_051392.1:4899482-4904572 GCF_015228065.2 Penaeus monodon | reverse complement strand
GACTTTTCTAATAATCTTAAGGGAAGTGAAAAATATAAAGCTGTGATGCACACAATTAAACAGCATTCAAATACCTGACTGAAAACTACTGGTTGTATCTTTACTTTTTTCTTGTAAAACTTTTCTACAAGCTGGTTATCAGAAGCAATTTCCTTCATTTTTTCAGCTCTCTTCTCAAATTCTGTATCGGACACAATATCAGACTGCTCTTTTCTGCTAACTACTGCACTTGCACAAACGTCTGACATCTGCTCATCCTCTTTTATAATTCCTGTGTTTATTTCAAATAATTTCTTCCTACTTTCATCAACACTTGTTTCAACAACAAACTCTTTATTACCTTGTATCATCCCTGTTTCATCATCCTGCACATGTTTCTCTCCATTTTCTGGGTCTACTTTTGACATTTCCTTTTCCTCCTTTTCCAAAACTACTTCATGCAAATCTACATTTTGCTCTTCCTTGTCTATACCTGCTTCCTCTGCGCCTCCTTTTCTCTCCTCATCTGGTCTCGCTTCTCCCTCCATTCCTCTAGTATCCTCTTCTGCTTTACTTCTTCTCCATCATCTATGCCAAATAAACTCCTGAATCCTATGACATGCATACCTAAAATGAAAGAACAGTACTTTCTCAATAACTGCATTTTATACAGCACTACTTTGTATGTGTATAAATCTCAATTATCAGATTTATAGGCTCAAAGACTCTCACCTTCAAATGAATCAGAAACATCATCCTCCATTTCAGACAGAATTTCAGTGAGTATTTCTTCATCTGCGACGGCTTCTGCTGACATCCAAACCTTATAAACCTGGAGAGTTATTATTCATTAATGAATATTCTATTACAACTATTGAAAAACCTTCCTCTGAAAAATTTCTAAGACAGGTCTTTAAATGACTTATTGACATTAAAATGACAACAGGAGTATATCATCCACTTTTGCAGTCCTAAAATAACTTGAAATCATATCTCAGGTTTCACACACCAAAATACTTGCAGTTACGTTAAAATGATCTTCATCCTGTTTAGAATAAAATAGAAAACAGATCTTATGCACAATGCTAATCCCTAAAATTATGTGCTGGAACCATGTCCTCCAAAAATGGACATGATCTTCCTGAATTAGTCAGTTGATAAAAGCCTCAAAAAAGGAGGATAAAAAGAAGGAATAGAAGAATATGAACAAGATGATGAAGAGGAAGGGAAAGATGAACAAAAAAAAAAAAACAATGAAGAAAACAGAAAAATGAAATATGAGTCAAAGAAAAAAAAAAGGAAAGGTAAAGAAAGTGGATAAGATATGCAAAGTTACTGAGAAAGATAACATGAAGAAACCCAATTATATTTGCAAATAGTTCTTAAATATGACTCTAACCTGAGCAACACACCCAGACCCCACTGGGTTTCTGTTATTGTCAAACTTGACAAAGATCTTCCACCATTCAGGACCAAAGGCTTTCCTCATCATATATTTTTGTACTTCCACGAGTGTGGTTTGACACTTCTCTGGAGCTTGGCAAACTGGCGGCAACAAGAGTCTGGGAACAAGTCTCTCCGTGTTGAGGCCCACTGTCCTAACTTGATCAGAATAGGTCCCGAAAAACTCAATTCCTGAAAAGCATGGACTTGTTAGTTACTTGAATTCTTTGCTTGTGAGGCTACATGTGTATTTATCACTCTACAGCATACTTCTTTCTTTATCAAAATATAAGCTTGTTTGATCATTATCATATTATTGAATGGTAAAAACATTAAGTTATAGAACAACTACAATAGTAAAAACTATACAAAATTAGCTGAAACTCTGTTAACAAGAAGGCTGTTTTCTTTTATACATTTGATACCATCTTTAAATCTATAAAAACAAGTGACTTTAGTTCAACATCTTATTACAATTCAGATCATCATTTGCATATATTCACAAAGTCATACTCTTGCAAAACTAACAGTTTGAATATCATGGAAACACATTGATGAACCTTACCTCGCAAAAGCAAGAACCACCACAAATCTTTACTCCTCTCTCCAAAGAAAGTCATGGGATAGAGAGCGAAGATCGGCATAAATGTAATCACCAGCCGTAATGCTCTCAGGCATAATCGAAAGGCCTCATATATCTCCAGAAATAATTGAATGAGGTAACTACTATTCTTCTTAGCCTTTCTAGTGATTTCTATGACTGGGATTTTCTTCTCAACTTGAGCATTATTGAAGGACATTGTTGGTGCCAGAAATGATGACATTAGCACTAGCTTTCCCAGCGTCTCTCTTCTTGGCCGCAAACTTCCCTTGTTCATATTTTTTGTAAAGGCAGAACGAACTTTCACAATTTTATCTCTTCCTAGTTGTCTACATGAGGACACTAGTTGATTATAAACTCTGAGAACTTGGACATTATTATTTGTGTATGGCATTCCACTCTTTATTAAAGAGTGTGGCGGCAAAAATGATTTCGAATGATAATGCTTGGTGTGATTCAGACACATTCTTAGGGTGGTTAGACTGTTGGACGTTTTAGAGATGCTGTGGTTACAGATAAGGCTGGCTTTCAGAATGGCATTTGATGGAATATTTATAGTTGGAATTAGGAGAACTAAATTTTTCTGCACTGTGTGGAACATCTTGGCTTTCTAAATTGCCGTCTGAAAAAAGGAGAGAAAGAGAAAAAAAAAAAGATTATGCTATTATTCATTAAAATGCCAGTGAAAGGAGAAAATAACAATATTTAGATAAATTGCCTATAGGTAATTATCTGGCAATTATTTTCTTAGAAGCAGTAATTCTTCATAATGTATTTAGATAGAACTATATAAAAAAACATATAAGATGAAATATGACAAATAACTAATAATGAACAGTTGGGCTATATCACCTGTTCTCTCTCTTTTCCTTATTCTGTGAGATTTTAACCTTATTCATGTAATTCTGAGAACACAAACAGAAACAGAGAATAAATGTGGTTTTGACTGATAAAAAACAGCAATTTTAAAATAAAAGTGACTATGTCATATAAACAATACTCTGTTTGGGGATATATCACAAAAAAAGAAGAAGAGAAAAGAGGGAAAAAGAAAATGATAATAGTAATAACTACATTTCCTGTATCTGAAAAGTGCGAATAAAACACCATTTCATTACTTTATAGAGTAAATATTTAATGAATAAACTCCATCAAACAGTGAGTGAAAAGTAAGTTTTAATGATGCTTTGAACTAAACATGAAACTGTTACTTCTTTTATAGCATCTTTTCACTAAAACCACCTACAACTCTTCATCTATCCTAAATAATTTGAGAGATTATACTTTATATTCAAAACAGGCAATGCTATCTACACCATCTATAAATCCTGAAATTAACAGAAGAAAATGAGTATACAGTACCAAGAACATCATGACCTTTCAACCTAGTATGTCACTTGAGCTTACTTGGGTACATTCTCACATACGTCGTTATTTTAATGAAAGGATGCCTGTATTTCGCTGCAAAAACACCAGTTCCCATGAAATTAATCAAATATTCATATTAAATGTATACTTATATTGCCTTATATATAGGAAGGGCAACACATATAGCGTTTTGCAATAATAAAAACATTATTGCATATTGATTATAACTGGACCCTTACCAACCTGTAATTCACATGCTTTAAATTGCACTGAATGAAACTAAGCAGGTATAAGTGAACTGAAAATAATCTACTGCAAATCATTTGCTTTTCTTCACATTAACGATATTTCCCCCCATAAAAAAAATCAAATCTACTCGTGTTCTTGTAAAGAAAAAAGAAAGAAAGAAAGAAAAAAAAACATCACCAACTCACCAATAATCTAGACTGTAATATTGAAAGAAAATTCACAATAAGATAAGAACAAATCTTAATATTCTTATCATATCATATCTATGTTTTATCATATAAATATTGCGTCCCGTTGATGGCAGGGACTGAGTATTGCGAATGAATGTCGTCTGTTTGTTTACATGTCTTTAGGCGCGAGATTTAAAAAGTACTGTCAGGCAACAGGTGTAAAAAAAATATTGAGATCTGTTTTTCATTTTTTTTAAAAGCACAAATTGGTTGTTTTGAGTTTGCATTATGCATTGCAAATGGTATAGACTAATGCAGGTATACATAAACCTTGAAAGATAGTAAAGTAAGAAAA
This sequence comes from Penaeus monodon, assembly GCF_015228065.2. NCBI lineage: Eukaryota > Metazoa > Arthropoda > Malacostraca > Decapoda > Penaeidae > Penaeus > Penaeus monodon. The sequence continues at coordinate 4,900,407 of NC_051392.1, read as the reverse complement.
AAAAAAGCATTTTGTTTCTTTTACATTTAAGAATTGCATTTATAGTCACACAGATTAGAACTACGTCAGTTCTTTGGATCAGTTTACTATCCTTAAAGAAAGTACTTATTTACACTCCATTTAGTGGCGTGTATATATTTCACTTCGATGAAGCAGATCAAGGTCCATAAATATTCATATAAACCTCGGCCCAAATGGGGTACTGATGTCACACACGCACAGTCACAATCCCCTCAGACTGGGCAAATTGCATTCAGTTAGATTCAAAGGGTGGCACTTCCCTTAATCATATTCATGTGCTTTAACTATATGGTATTTTTTTTCAAGGCTAGATTCGGAACATAAATACTGCAAGTTCGGGATAAAATACCATCAAATATTAGTTACTAGATACTGTGGCACTTTCGCTATTAGTGATGTTTCTTTATATTACATTCACACACACACACACACACACACACACACACACACACACACACACACACACACACACACACACACACACACATACATATATATATATATATATATATATATATATATATATATATATATATATATATATATATATATATATATATATTATAAGATGTGGATAATTCTATTTCTGTTACAGGATGTGGATAATTCTATTTCGGTTACCAGTGGACCACGTGGCTGTTTTCCACGTGGATCCAAATGTCACAAATAAGAACCACCCGCTCAGCGAGGGCGGAGGTCACATTTTATATCTGACTCGTTGACGAGAGTTCGTTCCAAGTACCGCGCGTAGGGTCAGCTCTCCCTTCGGGGGAGTTCGGTCAAGCGACCGGCGCGGTAAGGTCAGCTCAGCCCTCTCTCGGGCAGCTGACCGTGGCCTCCGCGGGCGGACGCTTCTTGCCCTTAGTACAAGCGTAGCGGTCGCGGAGTGTCAGTGCTCACCGGC
>NC_051392.1:4889146-4899382 GCF_015228065.2 Penaeus monodon | reverse complement strand
AAAATATGAACAAGGGAAGTTTGCGGCCAAGAAGAGAGACGCTGGGAAAGCTAGTGCTAATGTCATCATTTCTGGCACCAACAATGTCCTTCAATAATGCTCAAGTTGAGAAGAAAATCCCAGTCATAGAAATCACTAGAAAGGCTAAGAAGAATAGTAGTTACCTCATTCAATTATTTCTGGAGATATATGAGGCCTTTCGATTATGCCTGAGAGCATTACGGCTGGTGATTACATTTATGCCGATCTTCGCTCTCTATCCCATGACTTTCTTTGGAGAGAGGAGTAAAGATTTGTGGTGGTTCTTGCTTTTGCGAGGTAAGGTTCATCAATGTGTTTCCATGATATTCAAACTGTTAGTTTTGCAAGAGTATGACTTTGTGAATATATGCAAATGATGATCTGAATTGTAATAAGATGTTGAACTAAAGTCACTTGTTTTTATAGATTTAAAGATGATATCAAATGTATAAAATAAAACAGCCTTCTGGTTAACAGAGTTTCAGCTAATTTTGTATAGTTTTTACTATTGTAGTTGTTCTATAACTTAATGTTTTTACCATTCAATAATATGATAATGATCAAACAAGCTTATATTTTGATAAAGAAAGAAGTATGCTGTAGAGTGATAAATACACATGTAGCCTCACAAGCAAAGAATTCAAGTAACTAACAAGTCCATGCTTTTCAGGAATTGAGTTCTCGGGACCTATTCTGATCAAGTTAGGACAGTGGGCCTCAACACGGAGAGACTTGTTCCCAGACTCTTGTTGCCGCCAGTTTGCCAAGCTCCAGAGAAGTGTCAAACCACACTCGTGGAAGTACACAAAATATATGATGAGGAAAGCCTTTGGTCCTGAATGGTGGAAGATCTTTGTCAAGTTTGACAATAACAGAAACCCAGTGGGGTCTGGGTGTGTTGCTCAGGTTAGAGTCATATTTTAGGAACTATTTGCAAATATAATTGGGTTTCTTCATGTTATCTTTCTCAGTAACTTTGCATATCTTCTCCACTTTCTTTACCTTTCCTTTTTTTTTTCTTTGACTCATATTTCATTTTTCTGTTTTCTTCATTGTTTTTTTTTTTTTGTTCATCTTTCCCTTCCTCTTCATCATCTTGTTCATATTCTTCTATTCCTTCTTTTTATCCTCCTTTTTTGAGGCTTTTATCAACTGACTAATTCAGGAAGATCATGTCCATTTTTGGAGGACATGGTTCCAGCACATAATTTTAGGGATTAGCATTGTGCATAAGATCTGTTTTCTATTTTATTCTAAACAGGATGAAGATCATTTTAACGTAACTGCAAGTATTTTGGTGTGTGAAACCTGAGATATGATTTCAAGTTATTTTAGGGCTGCAAAATTGGATGATATACTCCTGTTGTCATTTTAATGTCAATAAGTCATTTAAAGACCTGTCTTAGACATTGTCAGAGGAAGGTTTTTCAATAGTTGTAATAGAATATTCATTAATGAATAATAACTCTCCAGGTTTATAAGGTTTGGATGTCAGCAGAAGCCGTCACAGATGAAGAAATACTCACTGAAATTCTGTCTGAAATGGAGGATGATGTTTCTGATTCATTTGAAGGTGAGAGTCTTTGAGCCTATAAATCTGATAATTGAGATTTATACACATACAAAGTAGTGCTGTATAAAATGCAGTTATTGAGAAAGTACTGTTCTTTCATTTTAGGTATGCATGTCATAGGATTCAGGAGTTTATTTGGCATAGATGATGGAGAAGAAGTAAAGCAGAAGAGGATACTAGAGGAATGGAGGGAGAAGCGAGACCAGATGAGGAGAGAAAAGGAGGCGCAGAGGAGAGCAGGTATAGACAAGGAAGAGCAAAATGTAGATTTGCATGAAGTAGTTTTGGAAAAGGAGGAAAAGGAAATGTCAAAAGTAGACCCAGAAAATGGAGAGAAACATGTGCAGGATGATGAAACAGGGATGATACAAGGTAATAAAGAGTTTGTTGTTGAAACAAGTGTTGATGAAAGTAGGAAGAAATTATTTGAAATAAACACAGGAATTATAAAAGAGGATGAGCAGATGTCAGACGTTTGTGCAAGTGCAGTAGTTAGCAGAAAAGAGCAGTCTGATATTGTGTCCGATACAGAATTTGAGAAGAGAGCTGAAAAAATGAAGGAAATTGCTTCTGATAACCAGCTTGTAGAAAAGTTTTACAAAGAAGAAAGTAAAGATACAACCAGTAGTTTTCAGTCAGGTATTTGAATGCTGTTTAATTGTGTGCATCACAGCTTTATATTTTTCACTTCCCTTAAGAGTATTAGAAAAGTCACCCACCTTCACCAAATATATACTTTTAAATGACACAGAGAAATTAAAGTGCAGTACATGATTAGCAGTCTGAAAACACTTTTTCCCCCTAAACCCTAATAGCTTTTTAAAGTTAAATTTGACATAATTATGCATAATAAACAAATACACAGTGTGTAACCCTCTTTCCAGTGCACATATTTTTAACCATGCCAAAAGGAAGATGGCAAAGACATATTTCATTTAATAACTTTGACCACTGACTCATACTCTTATTACTGCATGCCACAGTGCACAGTCCTTTTAGACAAGATTATTTGGAATTCTCATGAAATTTTGTTATGAAACATAGCTGCCATTATATGTTACATGAAAAGAAAACAGTTGGATTATTATTACCAGATTGTTGTTTTATTTGTCATTGCTTTATACAGTTATCATAAATATACATGTGCTTTCAGAGAATGATGATTCAGACAAATCCGATGTAAATGTGTTAACAGTAACAGAAAATTTGGTGGCCGAATTAGTAAATACTGAAGAAGATCAACAAAGACAAGCAGATCTGGAACCTGATGAGGAACCCTTTGAAGATATAACTGAACATTCATTAGTAGAGGTGGTTGCACCAGCTGTTACTAATTAATGAATTCCTATTGACTTTGCAATCTTTGGTATAGTTGCATATGTTTGCTATTCTAGTCTTACTTGGGAAAAGTTATTGAAAAATTAATCCTTGTTAAGAACAGGTGTCAGCAAATGCAAACAAAGTTCTCTTATTACTTAGGAGTGGCAGGAAGGTGTGCATGACAAGTCTCTCCCACTGGAAGAGTTTCCACCAGAGGACCTGGATGGCCTTGTGCCCGTGGCAGTTAAAGTTCTGCACCCTGGTATTTACTCCTATTTCCGGTGCGTTTTGCTGTCTTTTAATACATCTTATTGCTGTTACATAGTGTAGTTTTATATATATATATATATATATATATATATATATATATTATATATATATATATATATATATATATATATATATATATATATTTTTTTTTTTTTTTTTTTTTTTTTTTTTTTTTTTTTTTTTTTTTTTTTTTTTTTTTTTTTTTTGCTAGTTTATGGTAATACATTCAGTATTTAAAAAGAAAACTGAAAATTATATATGTTTTACTCACAAGAAAAAATGTAACAGGTTATTGTTATGATAATTAATTTTATCATAACAGTTTCTCTTAATCAGTTTTAATTTATTGATTGACTCTTTAACATCCATAGGAGAGATCTGAAGATTATGAAGGCCTGTGCTTCTTTTATCTCAGCAATTTATCCTCCACTTAAGTGGCTTTCCCTCCCTCAGTGTGTACAAGAGTTTGCTGAGGTGATGTCATGTCAGGTAAGTTATTGGGGTTGTCCAATTTCATTTTGACATGTAGAAAAGAAAATGAGAAAGAATTGTTCCATGATCTATGAAGTTGTCCATTTTCTTTCTTAATTTTCTTACAGTGATGGCAAAAGCACATGTATGAGATATTTTTCCTTTCATTACAGCAGGGAGTCATCACATGTTTTTTTTAATTTGTAGCAGATATTATTCGATGGTTAGGATGAAGTCATTTCCCCTTTCTTTTTTTAGGTAGTGAGTTTGGTAAAATGATTTTGCTTTTCAGATTGATCTCAAACTGGAAGCTGAAAATATGGAATTGTTTGCTGAAAATTTTGCTGATAATCCCTATGTCAGATTTCCAAGAATACTAAGACCATATGTAACAAGAAAGGTAAAGGAGGAGAGCTGTGGTAGGGTAGTTGGTTGTAAAAAGAGATTTAAGTATCTTTTATTATTAACCTTCCTTCCATTTCTTATCATTAATTTTTAAAAAATGGACTTTCCTTGTTCTTTGGTTTGTAGTCTATAGAAAAAATCGCATATTCTGCATATCAGATTTAAAGAATCATTATTAAGGGTCCCTGTTGTAGAACTGATCTTGAAAACAGTAAGATGAGGGTTTGGATCTTACAAGAGCATTAACTAATAGTTAATTTCTCCCTTATCATTGTTATTTAATGTTCTTCATTTCATTGCAAAACTGCAGTGGACTGATATGTATATCTGTATTGTACACATCTCTTTATAGCTGATTATTTCATACTATTAGGTGCTCGTAGAAACATTTGAAGAGGGAGAGCAGATGATTGATTTCATTGGCACAACAGGAGAAGAGAAACCTGCTGAGCTTAAGAAACGTTTGGCAGAAATTGGTGTTGATGCTTTGCTGAAAATGGTAAGTAAGGACTAAAGTTACCAGCACATGATAAAATGTTAAATTTTTCAGTGGTCATTAAGTAATGGGTGTCTTCCCTGTACAGGTTTTTGTAGACAACTTAGTGCATGGTGATTTGCATCCAGGCAACATCTTGGTTCAGAACAACAGTGCCAAGGAAGAGGGCAGCAAGGCAGTCTCAGGAGATGTTGTCAAATTCATGATGGTGGATGTTGGGTGTGATACTTTCGTTATGCATGTGGAGCCAGACCCAAATCCACTGCGCATCTGCCTCCTTGACTGTGGCGTTGCATCCAGGCTCAAAGAGAAAGACTTAGCTAATTTCAAGGCTGTCTTCAGACAAGTGGTTTTTGGTGATGTAAGTATTCTTGCCATGCCAATAGGTCTGTCCACACAGCAAACTTATCAGAAACTTTTGTTGTAGATCAGTGTATACATACTGATATTATATACAGATTGAACTCAAGTCAAGGACCATAAGTGGAGGATGAGTCTGACATCTAAGTTGTTATATGTATATGCTTTTGCATCTAACATGTTTTTAGTATATTGCAGAAGTATCTTAATGTACTGTGTGCCTGCAAATTTACTGAAGATATTGGCTATGCTAATTTTTGTTTCTAAATAATTGTTTTTTAGGGAGAGTCTGTGGCAGACTTGTTCCTCAGTAATAGTGAACATTGCTGTAAGGACCCTGAAGCCTTTAAAGCAGAGATGACAAGCCTTGTAAATTCAGCTAGGGAAGATACAATAGCATTATCACAGGTAAGTGTTCTCAGAAAAATTGAAAGCACTAGTCCTATATTTCAAATGAAGGTGTTTTACCATGAACGTTATCTTTATTAAAGTGCTCAGCATACACTGTACTGTAGATAAGTTTACAGGATTATTAATCATGCTGATTTTCATTTTTGACAGATTGATGTGGGGGTCCTGCTGCAACAAGTCTTGAGGATCCTCTTACATCATCAGGTGCGGCTGGAATCTGCCTTCAGTGCTGTGGTCTTGGCAGTCTTTGTTCTGGAAGGTCTTGGTCGAGCATTAGACCCCAATATGGATATCTTAGAGAGAGCAAGACCAATCTTGGTTACTGGAAAAGTGAAATGATTATGATAGTTATGATCTATGAGGACTAGCTTACTGGAAATGCTATTTAGATGCCTTAATTTCTGGTATTTCTCAGTTACAGTAATACAAGGATTGTTTTATTGGTATTATGTTTGTGGGTTGACTCCTTTTGGCGTGTAAGCCTCAAATTCCAGTAGTGCAGCATTTGCATTATTACCATGACAGTTGTATAGACGTTTCCATTCTTACAAGAGATTCCTGAATTTCCTCATCATCTTTTTATACATTAACTGCCTGGTCAGCTAACATTACTGGTAACATTTTTCCAACAATATTTTTTCTATGTTGAAAAAAACAAATAGATTTTACTGCAAAAAACAAATAATTTAAGAATAGGCAGTGAAACATTTATACCATATATGATATGGCATCCATTGTTAAACTGGCAAAATGTTGGTAATGTAAGATAGAGCTACGTTATTGTTTACAGAGCTCAACAAGCGTCCATGTGCATGGCTGTCCTAATGTTTTATAAGCCTATTTCCAAAATAGCTACTTGCTATGGTTAAATCTTAGGTGTACAAGACTTCACATTGTTGAATGGCCTGTAGGCTATCAAGATTGTAGTACAGTTGATATTATTGCAGATAATATACTGTACTGGTATATCAGGAATGAATTCTTAATTTCTATCAAGTCAGATAGTACCTTGTTGCAAAGATTGTATTGATACAAAATTGGATATCTAGATCGGATAATGAAATATTTTGTAAATTGATATTTATGTTAATTTCATTAAAAACATTAATTCACAAGATATATCATATATGATTACTGAAAGAATCATACAGAAATTTATGTAAATTAGAACTGAATGTATTTTTTTCTTTTTAATAAAGAAAAAAAATAGATATGTATGAAATAATAACATAAACTAGTGATGATGACTTATGTAGAAAGTCTGCATTTGCATAAAAATTGGTGTGATTATTTTGCTGTATGGACTTTCTTCAGCAACAAGCATATAGGCTGTGATATTTCTATTTTTTTGCCCTTTATATTGAACTTCATTTATATCATGCAGTGTTCAGGGAGTAAAATGTTTCTCTTTCTAGTCATCCAGATCATAATGGTCATTTTAAATACTGATATTCTTCATTTATAGCTTTCATTTTTTGGGTTTCCTTTCTTTCTTTCCTCCTCATTATTATTATTATTATTATTATTATTATTATTATTATTATTATTATTACTATTATTATTACTATTATTATTACTATTATTATTACTATTATTACTACTACTACTACTACTACTACTACTACTACTACTACTACTACTACTACTACTACTACTATTATTATTATTATTATCATTATTATTCCAAGTTCCAAATTAGTAGGATAAGGGAAAGGTTAGGAATGAAGTCTGTATTCTATTCAGGCCATTTACTGCAGTTAGTATCATTTCCTCCTTCCAGATATTATGGTATATTCCTGTTTAAGGAGTCTTTATTTAAAGTAGACTGCCATAATAATCTATATGTGGTACTTAGACATACTGTAGATTATGTTAGGGCATTTGCATGGATAACTTTAGCAGTATGAACCTGAAAGGTAAAACAAGTAAGAATGTAACATCTTATTCCTTGCTATGTAAAAGGTGCGATATGTCTCTTTAAGTGTGTTGTTCAAGGATAGGTTTACGTTCATGTTAACATTGAACTACCAGAGCATTTCGGAGCTTGAGCAGCATTTCTTTGAGAAAAGAAAAAATCTCAAACAGATTATGTATGATAATTCACGTGATAGTGGACATGCACAGTGTGAAATTTCAGAAGTAGAAGAGTCCCATCATGTTACCTTGTTACATTTTGTTTGAATACAGTGTTTTTAAAGTTGGTATTTTATTTTGTTATGTTTCAGGATGAATAAACTTGAAAAGCCTTGTTATTCATCTTTCCATACCAATATGTAAACCTTGACGGTATTAGACACATGTTTAGCAATTTCACACACACACAATTACATACACACACACACAATCACACACACACAATCTCTCTCTCTCTCTCTCACACACACACACACACACACACACACACACACACACACACACACACACACACACACACACACACACACACACACACACACACACACACACACATATTCATTCATTCATTCATTCACACACACTAAACTCACACTGAAGATGGGAAAAGTAATTGCAATAGGAATAGAGATGGAACCTCATCAAATTTAGTCTTAATAAGCAAGAATCAGTAATAATAAACACAGTTGTTCTTTTCCTTTTTTAACCCTATCATTCTGGTTCTTTAAAAAAAAGAAAAAAAAATTGGTGGTGTAACATCTCTAAAGGAGGAGACTGGAGTTAGAGATTCTCCTTAGGTCTCTCTTGGATCAGAAATCCCTCAAGCTAATTTTCTGGCTATGGGAAACTCCAGCTTACTACAGATAGTTACTGTATTAAGAGCCAAGATGTTTTTAGCTTTTGAATTGGGCCATTAATTGGGATAAGGTAGAAGTAAAACAAAATTCATCAGATAAGATTTGGTTATTTAAATGGATTCCCCAATGCCAATGGGTGGTTTCCCGATACAAAACCTCTCTCCATCTCTCCCGGGCTGTATTCATAGCGGTCTGGGCCCCATTGCCGTGTTGGCACCACAGCGTGGGCAAGCATGACCGTACATACCCCCAGAAAACGGGACCGGCACACCATGGCATGTACACACATGCCACCCGGAATATAGTTCAGGCATGCCATGGTATGTATGTACATGCCACCCTACGGCAAAGGGTTAATGGTTAATGGTTAGAAGAAATAAATGTGTTAGACTTGGGCATTTAAAGTAAAAATCAGATACTACTGAGGGTTTGAATGAAATAATCACTGAATCACAAAGATTAAATATTTCTTATTCAACTATAATTATGCTTCTTGCAACTTATGTGTCTGAAGTATGTGCGAGTGTATTTAAAAATTGATACAAGATACATGATTTTTAACTTTTCAGATTTCTACAAATTTTATGAATGCTGTCCTTTGATTTTCCAAATAGCTAGATTCTGATGTATACAACTTATAATAATAATAATAATAAAAAGGGGGGGGGGGGCTACTTTCACTCACTTTTTGTACTAACACTTATTTATAGAAACTTTTGTATATAAGTAACTGAAAGAATGGGGAACCAGAAGCATACTCTTTGTATACAGGTCAAACACAATATTTTTTTCCTTTTAACCCAATGCCAATGGGCATGGCATGTACATACATGCCATGCCCACTGTGAGTTTACTTTATTATTTTTACACACAGATATCTTCACTTGTACTAAGTCACCAACGAGCCGATTACGAGTACTGCCTGTCTCGCTGGTTTACCCTTTTCCTTGATTTACAAAAATATTTACGTTATCTTATTTTACTGTTATTAATGTTTAAAAGATTATAGTAATTATAATGTCTATAATAAAAATAACACCATTGACCTTTACAGCATTAATAAAATAAGGTCACAAGGTCTACTAACTGACTCCTTTGTGGCCAAACCAACTGTGTGCAGAGACATTTCACAAAAAATAAAAAATCAGCACAGCATATTCCCAGCAGCATTGGGTTAAGCCTTAACCCAACCATCACAGATTTATGTTCTGTCCCCAGTAGTTTTTTTGTGAAATTTGTTACATACAGATGGCTCCACATGTGCTCAGCCAGCAAGGAGTCTATCAGTAGGCCCTAGTGACTGATCTTGACTTCCCCATTCCTTGAATTGGCATGAAAATGTGTTTTTCTTTTTAATACAATTGATATCAATATTGTTACTGATGTTATGATTATTTAATTGTTATTAATATCTTGGTAACATTTAAGACAATGAAATAATACAGAAGACCCTTTCCAAAAGTCAAGGAAAAGGGTATGGCATGTATTCTTGCCATCCATGCCAAATGGGTTATTAATGAAGTATGTTACAACAAAGGAGTTTTGAATATCGTAATGGATAATACTTGTATGATTATTTCATTCATCATTCAATTTGTGCCTAATAGTAGTTATTAGTGTTTTATGTATATTCTTTACATTTAAATTTATGTTGTTCAGAACAGCAATCGGTGCATGGTTATGCATATAGTTTGTAATGGAACTAATATGAAAAAAAGAAACCATCTATTTTGTAATCACTATAAGACCACAGCAAAGGCAAGAAGTACCTTACCAAATATGCCTTTATGTACTAAGAAGTCACTACAAATTGTAGAGACCTTGAGAAATAAGTTTCAACAAATTCATAAAAGAAACTGTTACAGGATTTCTTAAAATTGAAATTACTTAAAAGATATCTAGATAAAATAAGGACCTTGAAATCCTCTCTTGGGATCACACATTTAACATTAGTATCATTGAAAACAAAAACTAGGTTATTAAAGATACAATTATGATTAAGTAATCTGTTATAATCATTTATTTTTAGGAACAATCAATTTTACATGGTGTGTATATATATATATGAATGTGTTCAATATTTATATATTACTTCAAATAAATTTGTATTAATATAAATTTGTAATTTATATTGCCAT
>NC_051392.1:4881391-4889046 GCF_015228065.2 Penaeus monodon | reverse complement strand
TATATAGACTTATTATGGCAGTTACTTTAAACTAAAAACTCCTTAAAACAGGAATTCTTATACCATTTAATTATCTGGTAAGGAGGAATGTACAAAATGCAGTAAATGGCATCTACTTTACTAAAACTCCTAAAGGAATATACCATAATATCGGAAGGAGGAATGTACTATGCAGTAATGCCCTGAATAGAATACAGACTTCATCCCAACCTTTCCCTATCCTACTAATTTGGAACTTGGAATAATAATGATAATAATAATAATAGTAGTAGTAGTAGTAGTAGTAGTAGTAGTAGTAGTAGTACTACTACTACTACTACTACTACTATTATTATTATTATTATTATTATTCCAAGTTCCAAATTAGTAGGATAAGGGAAAGGTTGGGAATGAAGTCTGTATTCTATTCAGGCCATTTACTGCAGTTAGTATCATTTCCTCCTTCCAGATATTATGGTATATTCCTGTTTAAGGAGTTTTTAGTTAAAGTAGACTGCCATAATAATCTATATGTGGTACTTAGACATACTGTAGATTATGTTAGGGCATTTGCATGGATAACTTTAGCAGTATGAACCTGAAAGGTAAAACAAGTAAGAATGTAACATCTTATTCCTTGCTATGTAAAAGGTGCGATATGTCTCTTTAAGTGTGTTGTTCAAGGATAGGTTTACGTTCATGTTAACATTGAACTACCAGAGCATTTCGGAGCTTGAGCAGCATTTCTTTGAGAAAAGAAAAAATCTCAAACAGATTATGTATGATAATTCACGTGATAGTGGACATGCACAGTGTGAAATTTCAGAAGTAGAAGAGTCCCATCATGTTACCTTGTTACATTTTGTTTGAATACAGTGTTTTTAAAGTTGGTATTTTATTTTGTTATGTTACAGGATGAATAAACTTGAAAAGCCTTGTTATTCATCTTTCCATACCAATATGTAAACCTTGACGGTATTAGACTCACATGTTTAGCAATGTCACACACACACAATTACATACACACACACACAATCTCACACACACACAATCTCTCTCTCTCTCTCTCACACACACACACACACACACACAACACACACACACACACACTCACACACACACATATTCATTGATTCATTCATTCTCAAATACAAAAACTCACACTGAAGATGGGAAAAGTAATTGCAATAGGAATAGAGATGGAACCTCATCAAATTTAGTCTTAATAAGCAAGAATCAGTAATAATAAAACACAGTTGTTCTTTTCCTTTTTAACCCTATCATTCTGGTTCTTTAAAAAAAAGAAAAAAAATTGGTGGTGTAACATCTCTAAAGGAGGGGGACTGGAGTAGAGATTCTCCTTAGGTCTCTCTTGGATCAGAAATCCCTCAAGCAAATTTTTCTGGCTATGGGAAACTCCAGCTTACTACAGATAGTTACTGTATTAAGAGCCAAGATGTTTTTAGCTTTTGAATTGGGCCATTAATTGGGATAAGGTAGAAGTAAAACAAAATTCATCAGATAAAGATTTGGTTATTTAAATGGATTCCCCAATGCCAATGGGTGGTTTCCCGATACAAAACCTCTCTCCATCTCTCCCGGGCTGTATTCATAGCGGTCTGGGCCCCATTGCCGTGTTGGCACCACAGCGTGGGCAAGCATGACCGTACATACCCCAGAAAACAGGACCGGCACACCATGGCATGTACACACATGCCACCCGGAATATAGTTCAGGCATGCCATGGTATGTATGTACATGCCACCCTACGGCAAAGGGTTAATGGTTAATGGTTAGAAGAAAATAAATGTGTTAGACTTGGTCATTTAAAGTAAAAATCAGATACTACTGAGGGTTTGAATGAAATAATCACTGAATCACAAAGATTAAATATTTCTTATTCAACTATAATTATGCTTCTTGCAACTTATGTGTCTGAAGTATGTGCGAGTGTATTTAAAAATTGATACAAGATACATGATTTTTAATTTTTCAGATTTCTACAAATTTTATGAATGCTGTCCTTTGATTTTCCAAATAGCTAGATTCTGATGTATACAACTTTTAATAATAATAATAATAAAAAGGGGGGGGGGGCTACTTTCACTCACTTTTTGTACTAACACTTATTTATAGAAACTTTTGTATATAAGTAACTGAAAGAATGGGGAACCAGAAGCATACTCTTTGTATTACAGGTCAAACACAATATTTTTTTCCTTTTAACCCAATGCCAATGGGCATGGCATGTACATACATGCCATGCCCAGTATGAGTTTACTTTGTTTTTACACACAGATGGCTACATTTTAACTAAGTCACCAATGAGCCAATTACGAGTACTGCCTGTCTCGCCCTGGTTTACCCTTTTCCTTGATTTACAAAAATATTTACGTTATCTTATTTTACTGTTATTAATGTTTAAAAGATTATAGTAATTATAATGTCTATAATAAAAAATAACACCATTGACCTTTACAGCATTAATAAAAATAAGGTCACAAGGTCTACTAACTGACTCCTTTGTGGCCAAACCAACTGTGTGCAGAGACATTTCACAAAAAATAAAAAATCAGCACAGCATATTCCCAGCAGCATGGGTTAAGCCTTAACCCCAAACCCCACAGATTTATGTTCTGTCCCCTGTAGTTTTTTGTGAATTTTGTTACATACAGATGGCTCCACATGTGCTCAGCCGCCAAGGAGTCTATCAGTAGGCCCTAGTGACTGATCCTGATTTCCCCATTCCTTGAATTGGCAGGAAAATGTGTTTTTCTTTTTTTAAAACAATTGATATCAATATTGTTACTGATGTTATGATTATTTAATTGTTATTAAAATCTTGGTACCATTTAAGACAATGAAATAATACAGAACACCGTTTCCAAAAGTCAAGGAAAAAGGGTATGGCATGTATTCTTGCCATCCATGCCATTTGGGTTATTAATGAAGTATGTTACAACAAAGGAGTTTTGAATATCGTAATGGATAATACTTGTATGATTATTTCATTCATCATTCAATTTGTGCCTAATAGTAGTTATTAGTGTTTTATGTATATTCTTTACATTTAAATTTATGTTGTTCAGAACAGCAATCGGTGCATGGTTATGCATATAGTTTGTAATGGAACTAATATGAAAAAAAGAAACCATCTATTTCGTAATCACTATAAGACCACAGCAAAGGCAAGAAGTACCTTACCAAATATGCCTTTATGTACTAAGAAGTCACTACAAATTGTAGAGACCTTGAGAAATAAGTTTCAACAAATTCATAAAAGAAACTGTTACAGGTGTCTTAAAATTGAAATTACTTAAAAGATATCTAGATAAAATAAGGACCTTGAAATCCTGTCTTGGGATCACACATTTAACATTAGTATCATTGAAAACAAAAACTAGGTTATTAAAGATACAATTATGATTAAGTAATCTGTTATAATCATTTATTTTTAGGAACAATCAATTTTACATGGTGTGTATATATATATATGAATGTGTTCAATATTTATATATTACTTCAAATAAATTTGTATTAATATGATAATTTTGGTAATATTTATTATTGTGACCATCCTTTATTTTTTTGTGTGATATTCTGTGAAAATTTTAGCAAATACAGCAAGGCACTGATTAAAAATAGCCAAGCAATTGAAAACTAAGATCTGAAAGTATAAAAACACAACTTCATCATGGCTGTCCAGTCAAGCCATTTACATTCTAATTTATAATTACACAAAGCTTATCAGCTAAGAAAAATAGCATCTTTGTCCTGCAAAGTTAAAGAAGTCAGAATTAAGAAAATGTCCTGATTTTACCTAAGATTAACAAAGCATAATAAAAGAAAACAAATCTGTAGCCTGGTACAAAAAAAAAGTGCAGTAATAATAGTTTTGCTCTTTTTTTATCATATATTCTATGAAGGCCACAGCATATTCAATGACAACTGTCCACTAGTGTCCAGTGACCTTGCTCAAAATTAAGGGAAATTTATCAACAGCCACACTGCTTTACATAGGTGACCTACACTTTATTTCTTTTTCTTCAGCTCTTCAAATCTCTTTGTTAAGTCGTCAAAATCAATATCCTCTGTTGTGTCATTGGGATTTTGGACACTATTTGAGCCTGGGACACTGGGTAGGTCCGGTATGGTGGGCAAGTCTGGGAGGTTGAACTCGGCATTGGTGCCTTCACCGAACTTTGAACGTGGACTTGGCTTGGGCTTATCACCATCCTGGAAAATCAAAAAGTTTTTTTGAAATTATAGGAATTTACATGCTTTCTTATGTGTATATGCATACATGCATATGTATAAATGCATTCATATACCTGACTAAACAGTGGCCCTAATTACATGCCTACCAAACCTTACGTATGCTACATCTAGAGTTTTATTATTCGGAGTGTACAATCCAATGAGAACGTGCTCTTCTAAGTAATCTAAAAGTTCTGTAACACAAACCCTGACCAAAAATGAAGTGCATATTTGGGAAAATGTCATCTTAAAAATACAACACCTTTTCTGTTTAAGCTGGTTGGCTAGATTTCCTTTTAGGTTTTCTATTGTTTCCTTATTATTCATAATAAAAAATAAATAAACAAAACAAATTATATCCACAACATATTTTCACTTGTGCATGTGTATATATTTTTTACTTAATCTTCTGATTAAAAAAAAAAAAAAAAAAAAAAAAAAAAAAAAAAAAAAAAAAAAAAAAAAAAAAAAAAAAAAAAAAATCTAGTCTTTTCCTATTAAATATTGCCATATGATGACTCTCATGTAAGCATCATTGCATTGTTGAGCCATCAATATCCTCCAGATTAATTATGACTTCTTGGGTGGGAACTTTCAGTCAAAGGGTTAAAAACTTTCATTTATCTTAGCAATAGGAAACATATATGATGTGCAACAAAAATAAAAATCCATAAAAATGCAGCTTGCAGATAACATATCATATGCAATAAAGCATGCAACTTCTATTTTAGAATCTCTTTTCATTCCTTCCATAATTGCACATTGAACATCCATGCAAAAAAAAGAAGTAAATAAATAATAAAACAATAATAATAATAATAATGAAATAACTGAGGATTATATTCTACACAAAACAGCAAATAACATTAACATCCAATTACCCTACTCAAAGATTTCTCAACCCTATATTTTATTTTTTTTCTCCTTTTTTTTATTGCATCACCTCTTAATTAAGCCCTATAAAATGTGGTGTCTACATTAAAGAGTTTTAAATTATGTTCCAATTATTTCTAGTGTAGTAGTTATAAGTATAGAACATATATTAAGGCAATATATGTTCATGCTCACAAATAAAAGTCTCAAGGAGCTTTACCCATCAAACTCCAAGCTACCAAAATTGGAAATATTACTATGAGTATTATAATTAATTTTGAAACCATTATCTTCAGGGTTCAAATTCCACAACAAAGATTCTACACCCTTCCTTTTTTTTGTAATTGCTGATGCAGAATTACTATTTCTACAATGATAAAGTATCAGGCTATACCAAATTTCCCAAAACATCAATAGTAAATCTAGTGACCTATCTCAACAAGATAAACTAATGTCACCCCTCACTAAATATACAGTTAAACTACTGGCACTGGGTATATGCACTGTTGATGTAGTTTTGTTTTTGTGAATTTTGTTTATACAAGCTAGTTTACCTGCCTTAACTGGTAAGCCTATTTTTTTAATTATTGGGATTTTTTTTCAATACTGTTATTATCATTGCTATTATAGATAGATATTATGATCAAAATACAAAAATCAAGGAATAGGGTAAACAGGTGACATCAGCTTGGTCTAATAATTCCCCCCTTGATGATAAAGCACTCCTGGGGCCATGTATGTGTAAACAAAATTAACAAAATAAAACTGCAGTGGACTGGGCATCAAGAGGTTAAAAGGTAGTATATATTGCCCATGCAAAATGAAACCAACTTTTTTCTGACTAACCAGCGTAACTAAAAGTAAAATTACCACACTGTACAGCTATTCCATAAGACTAAAGTGTAAAGCACAACCACATCCAACTACCTTGAGGTTGGTAGCACCTGGTGGCACATCTGGAGGGAATTCCCTTCGCACGGGCTGGCCATCCCCAGGTAAACTAGGAGGAGGCGCATTGGGAGGGGGCCCGAAGTCTCCTGTGTGCCCAGAAGGCATGAAGGAGGAGTAGGGAGGAGGGGGTGAGTTGTCTAGCCCCAGCAGTTCATCCCACTTGCCAGTTCCTGTTCCAGTTCCGGTTCCAGCCCCACTAACGTTCTACAAAAGACAGGGTGCAATCATGCTGGTGCTCATACCGGGCGTGCATGTGAGGCTCTCTCTCACTCCAATGTGTTGGGGATAGGTTTTACACCATGGGGGTAATCAACAATAATTCAAATAAGCAGAAAGCTAATCATGTAACTGAGCAGAAAATGAATAAGAAGATAAAAGTCTGGATGTCATCCACTCACAAACACACATTTCATCAGGACATGCAACACACAAGGTTCATTTAGTTTTCTATATAAAAAAGTAATTAAAATTAACCCAACAAAAGAAAACAACAACAGTAAACTGATATAAGAATGGAAATGCTCAATTAAAAATGAAGTTTTGGGCTTAATCATTCATTATAAGTTACTTCCTCTTGTCACCTTTCTACCAATCAAGGCACACTCTCATTTCTCGTTCCAAATATAACAAGCAGATGTTAGTTAAAAAATATTGAGTTACAAAGTGAAGGTTACCTGCTCATCTTCAAGCTATCTTCAATTTACATCCTTAGAAATTAAATATAAGAAGCATACAAAGCAACCACTTTCTTCAAATGATAATTATAAAAGAAAGTAACAGGGGTATATTATTCAAACTACTTTACTCAGAACTGGAACAAGAGTTTTCTTTCACATATACATTTCTTTGAAGTTTGATTAGGAGATTCAGAAAAAAAATCTCTGAAATATGTTTCCAGCCAGTTACTGCATTATGTAATAGTTCTTATAAAAATATTGTATGGCTTCACCTGAGGAATTACTGTATAATATACAAAGCTTCTTCCTGTGTTAAGCAAACACGCACATGATTTTTTATTTTTTACTATTTGTGTATTAATTAATTTCCTTTCTAAAATGTATCTTTTATTTACTTTCTAAAATATGTTTATCAATGTCTTTTCTTTTAATGGACCAATTTTTCTTTTTTGGTTGCTAGTATATCATTTACTAAATTCCTATGTATTTTTCAAATGATCTCATTTACTTCTTGAAATAATCTATATTTCACTTTTTTCCCTATTGTTCTTAATATTACACATGTACTTACATCAATATGTAAACATACATATATACATACACAATATATGCATATAAACAACTAACTATATACATAAATATTCTTTTCATACATCATTTTTTCTTTCTATAGGGATATCAAAATAAAGGACACAAAAAAGCAAGCTCCAGCAATTACACACATAATCCAGCACATAAAATTAACAACCCTAAGGCACAGGTCAAACTCACATCCATGTTGTTGATCTTGGGAGGGAGAGGGTCAGCTCCAGTCAGGGGAGGGGGTCCACCTGGGGGGAAGTTCTGGGTCACTGGAGGGAGTGTACCCTGTGGCTCCCTGGGTATGGGCCTGAGGTATGGTGCTTGCCCCGGAACACT
>NC_051392.1:4866261-4881291 GCF_015228065.2 Penaeus monodon | reverse complement strand
AACTTTCAAATTAGTTTTTTTGGGTTTTGCCAAAAAATTTTTTTTTTTTTTGGGGGAAAAAACTTTTTTTTCCCATTTTTTTTTTCCCCCCCCCCCGAAAAAAGTTTTTCATTAAACCCCCCCCCAAAGGGTTTTTGGGGCCCCCCCAAGGGGGCGGGGGCAATTCCAAAATTTTTGGGTTTTTTGGGAGGGTTTAATCCCCCCCATTTTATCAATTTACTTCCCCTTTTTAAAACATTTTTGCAAAAAATGCTGATTTTATACAAAAAAACAATTAGGATTCTGATAGACAGATATTTCCCCTAAGGAAATTTTCTAGACTGCGAACCCTGAATTTGAATCCGGATAAATAACAAAAGGGTTAAAAAGGTTTCCCTATCATTCCCCTTTTTCTAAAAACAGAGAAACATATAAATATTCGGTTTTATAAAGAAAGAAATCTAATCCTATCAAGCGAAAAGTGTAGCAAAACACAAGGCGGGTTTCAGCTCTGTCAAAAATTTGCCAGTGTGTTCATTTGGTAGTTTATACCACCCTTAAAAAGATAAAGGGATTTGTACATTTAGGAGCTTAGCACGATAAGCAGGCTAGTGCGGCAGCCCCCTCCCCTTAACTCCCTATTGCCCTGTTAGAGGATGAACAGGATTAAATCTTTGGAAAATATTTTTTTTTTTCTTTTTTTTTGTTTTTGACAATAATTATGAATATGAGGGTTCTGTTTTTCTTTTTTTTAATAACATATGGTTTAATGCTATGAAGTAAAAGAGAATGAAGAATATGAAAAAAATACAAGAGTGAGACTAAAATATGTAGAAGCTCAAAGGAAAGAAAATAAAAAGAAAACTACAAAAAAAAGAAAATCATAAAGGGGAGACTGAGACACCTAAATCCCATTAAAAAGAATATCAATCCATCAATGCAAAATCTGTCCAAAATCAAAACCTTACCTTCTCTCATACTTTCGGCCCGACGTAAGAAAAGCCAGGGCCCCAAACATCTCTCTCCGTGACCTCCTCGCTGGCTCCCCAAAATTTCCCGGAGAGTGCACTGGCCCCTGGGTGGAAGCAGTTTCGCACCCCTAGTCTCTTGTGGGTCTTCCATACTTTTTCCTGATGTGATGGGCCCCCGTTCACCTGCCCAGTGGGAAATTTAAAGCGACCTGTAAGACAAAAGACATCTTCATCAGTATTTTAATGAACAAATTTTCACATCAGCTTCCTTTTTTTTAGAAAAAAAAATTGGGAAAACAAAAGGGAAAATTTTTTTTCCTCTCTAAAAATTTGTCAACACCATCACATTATCACAAACATTATCACCACCGAATACAGATTTCTAGTATTATGTACCTGTGCAAAAGGTCAATAATTTTAGTTTAGATTCAAGGTTGGGAAAGTAGTGGGGGGACCTTTTGTAATACATGTTTATTATTTGCAATGACAATATTACCATACAGTTTCTTTATTTTTATAGAGGGTAAGTGAAGAGTTATTGGGTTTTAAGCACATTATTTTTTTCTTTTTTGTTTTTTTTGCTTTTTCTTTTTACTAAAAACACCCCTTGTTATAAGGATGATATAAAAAGGAAGTCACTTTTCTCATACTATTGAATTACCTTATCAGTTTTGCTAAATTATTATTATTAATGCCCACTACTTTATCAATATCAATCATCCTGTGAAAAAAAAATATAAATAAAACAAGCATTTCCCATAAAACATCTAAAATCTGGTTTAAAACACAAAAAGGATCCAAAAGTAAAAAAAAGTAAAAATACTTGTAAACCCCCCCTTTTAGGCAAATTCTATTCATCCCTTTGGGCAAGAAAGGAAAATGCCGCCCTCTGTTAAAAATCCCCTTATCTCTTTTTCCCCACACTTACGTACTCCCCTTTCCCTTTTCACGTCCAAGTCAGGTAAACCCTTTTAAAAATCCACCCATTTGTTACTTAATTTTGGTATTCAGGTTTATGATTCCGAACCGAAAACCCGAGTTTGATAAACTAGAAAATTAATTTAGCCCAGATAAAAATTGTACAATTCATGAGTCACAGAATTTCCCTAAGAATGTGGCAAAATACGAGGGGAGAGAGAGAGAGGGGAGAGAAGAGGGGAGAGAAGAGGAGAGGGGGAGAGAGAGAGAGAGGAGGAGAGAGGGGAAAGAGAGGGGGAGGAGAGAGAGAGAGAGAGAGAGAGAAGAGAGAGAAAAACAGAAGAGAAAAAAAAGGGGAAACAAATAAGAGAAGTTTAATTATCCATAGTGGCCATTCTCCTGCAATAAGTTTATGTATGGATTTTAAATCAAAATTTGGGGGGAAAAGCACAAGGAAAGAAACCCCTTCACTAAATCCTTAGGAAAAATACCAGGAAAACAAAAAATTTTAGTTAAAGTAAATGATAACAAAATGAAAACAAAACATTCGAAAAGTATAAATTTTGATAAATAAGGGCAAAAAGGTTTAAAAATTTTAACAGGGGGAACAGCAGAAAAGGAAAAAAATATTTTTAAAACCAAGTGAGTTTTTTAAAAAATTTTCCATTTTTTTTTTTTTTTTTTTTTTTTTTTTTTTTTTTTTTTTTTTTTTTTTTTTTTTAATCTAATGATGTAAGAGAAACTGCTTTCTCTCACCTGATTCATTAAATATGCTCCAACCTAACTTACCCATAAATAACCTTCCTTTCTCAAATAACACTAGGCCTTGGATCTTTCCCAGAAACTACATACAGCTTTTAAGAGGGTATACACTCCCATGTATCTCAACTGTAAGCTCCCATCCTTTTTGTTTCTCTTTATCTCTGTAATGGTACCTCTATTTTCCCTCTCTGAAAACTCTCTCTCAACATGTACTAGATAAATCTACAACAGCCTCTCTTCTCTCTAAACCCAAAGTTTTCCTAAGCAATTTTAAATTTTCTTTACACATATCCAATTATGTATTCATGAGTTTCTTCAAGCTACTTCATATAAATTAATTCTAATTCTCAAGGATACTATCCTTTTTTTCTTATTCCTCTAACCCCTTCTCCAGACAACTTTATTTGATTATTCAATTCAAAGTTTTTTCCCACTAGTACTTTCTATTGCAATAAAATGATAAAATAATGCAAAAAACAACTGCACTATCTTTTTTACAAAGTTCCTTTAAAAATAAAAACAAAGTCTACCTTCATTTTCATGATTGTATACCATGAATCTCTCTTGGCAAAAATGCCTATTAAGTTTGGCCTCAAAAAGCTTCTTGACACACCAAAGCACTAATCTTATCAATGACCCATGAGGTGATTCTCTAATTATTTGGGTCTCTATTTCCTTTCCTCTTTAAAATCTATATAGATATTCTAAAGAATAATATATATCAGCTATCACAAGACTGACTTGTTTAAGAAATCTTTCTTATGTCCACTACTTGAGCTTTTCTTCCACCAAGAAATAAAATTTATAAAATATAAAGAAATAAAATTCTTTTTTTACTCTTTTATCACTTTTTTTAAAGTAAGCCCCACTTGCCCTTGTTGCATTATATCCTTCAAAATACACATGAAAAATTTATAGCCCCAGCTAATTTAAATAAAAATCACAAATATAAATATACTCATATTTAAGTAGACATGTACAAATCGAAAAATGAAGAATATACTTACTTTGATCCATCCTTCCCAGATACAAAAAAAAAAAAAAAAAAACAATTAATTAAACAGACAAAACAACTCATGGAAACACAAAAGTATCACAAATAAATAACAGATCCACTTTACAAACAGAGAAATAAATTAAACTTTCATTTATACACTCACAAAGCAACCATATAAAATAAAGCTTGTCCTACCATACAAAGACTTTAACGTAGAAAACTCTCACCTAAATTTAGCGTGTCTTAAAAACAGGCAACAGAATGAAAGAAAGAAAATATCATCTCCTGACCCTACAAAAAAAATAAAAAAATAATAACAATAATAATAACAATAATAATAACAATGAACATAAAACAATATCAATAAAACAATATTAATATTAATAATAATTTATTAAAAAAAAAATTTAATAATAATAATAAATATCTTATCATTATCATTATCATTATCATTATATTGTCGTTGTCGTCGTCGAATAATAGTAATAGTAAATAATAATAATAATAATTAATTTAATAAAATAATAATAAATAATAATAATAATAATAAAAATAATCCCAAATCAACAATAAAAATAACAAAATAAAAATAATAACAGCAACTACCAAAATAAAATTAATAAAAAATCAGTCATAACTATAACAATAAAAAATGTATGAATGAATTAATTAATGGAACACAGTACATGAATGAATAACTAGACAAAGAAACAAATAAAAAATCTTAACCTTTAAATGATAAGGATGCTCATGAGATGGCCAAAGCAACAAAAAAGGGACACAGTAACATTGGTGCTGCTCAAATACAGTAAAATTGGTGCTCCCTAAAATACAGTAACATTGTGCTGTAAAATCGACATCATATCAAATCGACATCTTTCACCCACTGTCACACACAACCACTGTGGACAGAGAACACCATAAAGTCAATTACTAGGCCTCCCCTACCCTCACCTATTCACCCCAATTATTGATTTTTTGTAATTCTTAAAAATCAGTACTATTACTCTTATTGTTATTATCAAATTCATTATCATCATCATCTTCATTATCATTATCATTATTATTGTCATTATCATCATCATTATCATTATTATCATCACTATCATTGTCATTATTATCATTATTGTCATCATTATCTTTACATCATTATTATCTTTAGATAACCTATATCATTATTTTTTTATCATTACCATAACATTAATAAAAATAATAATATATATAGTTTAAAATAAACAAAAGATTTTTTAAAAATCAAGGAATGGGGTAAACAGGGGAGGTCAGTTGGGTCTAACACAATAATTATTAAGTGTTTGTGGAGCCCGAAATTATATGTAAAAATAAAAAATAAATAAAAATGTATATAAAAAATATAACACATAACCATAGTGGACAATACACGTACTGCTGCCATTCAACAGGTTTAAGACTGTAGGTTACTAATACACATATTTCATATAAAAATTTATTCAAAAATATTCTGAAAAAATTATACAATCTGATATTTTCAAAGGATTTCTACATGTCAGCCACAAATATGGCATGCAAAAGACAAATGTACATTCCAGAATCAAATCTTTTGTTTGTATTATCTTGCTATATAAATTTTATCATCATTTAAAAAATCAAATTTAAATTCATCAATAAATAATGAAATAGAAACCCAAAGTAAACAGTACTTTTTCCTTTTTTTTATTATCAGATCATCACACGCTTTGCCCTCTCTTAAGGCTTACTTCCCTCAAAAGCATGCAACACTCTCTAACAAGATTTTTGCCAGCCTAAAAGCTTCAGTGCAAGTTTACAACTGAATCCATTTCTTCAAGGGACTCTTGGGGTTCTTGCAGTTTACACTCAATAACATGATTTAGCACTTCTAGAACAAGTTTCCCGGGGCTGTACACCTGGGAGTCATGATAAACAACCCCGCCATCTGTTGAGTTCCATAGCAGACATCAGTAAGATGGTTGTAGCCACCACTAGTGTCCATGAGGGACCATCATTACTGACTACCAAACCCTCATCTAGATGATGGCATTTTAATAATTTGCACTTTTTTAACATATCACTAATTCTTTCACTGTCACTGCAGGGCACTTTTAACAACTTTTTTTATGTCATCTAGAGCACTGGAACACTATTATGAGGATTATTTTTGGAACAGTGAAACCATATTCTCTATATAATCTAATATTATCATGGGTCCATAATTTAAAGAAAACTTGTTCAAAGGGGCCCCCAGGGGACTTGTGTTACAATTTCATAACAGTTGTTCTTTTTGTTTAGTCTGTAGTTACCTGAGCATTAGGAGTGTGGTTCAAGAGATCCAGGTAAGGGGCTAATGCATATTATCATCAAACCAGCAAAATAGGACAGGAGATTCATTCTTAAGATACACTGCTCTTGTGTTCACAGTGAACCCATGCCCATTTGACATCATCTATACATAAGTGTCCCTCCCTAAAGTTTGGGAAATTATCTCTTTTATATTAATATAACAGGCATTAATATCTTCCCCTTGTTGGTCTGCAAGTTTTCAAAAGTTGGCAACCATTTTCTCATTTAAACAATTTTATCGGGTCCATTAATTTTTAAACTTTTCCAAAAGGCCAAAAAGGGGGGAAAGTTTCCTTTTCAAAAGGGTTTTTTTTTGGTCCTTTAGAAATTTAATTGGGGTTAAAAACCCCCATGGGGGTTCAAACTTTTTCCCATCAAACCACCCCAAGAAATGGAAGGGAATTCCTTTCCCCAAAGAAAACCCTTGTTTTGGTTACTTAACCCCTTTTCCCTTTTGGACACCATTAACTAATGGGTCCTCCCCAAAATTTTTGGGGGAAAACCTTTTTGAATTTTAACAGGCCCCAAAATCCTTCCCCCCTTTTTGGCCCCCGGGCAAAGAAAGGGCCAATGTCAAGCTTTGGAATTTAATTTTTGGGTAGGACCTTGGTCCCATAAATTTCCCTGGGTTTTTTGGGTCCTAATTTTTTCTTCCTATTTTTCCCTTCTTTTCCCTTTCCCCCAAGGGTAAAGCTCACCAAATTTTTTAAAGCTTGTTCTTTTCAACCAATTTTTCCCCATTCTAAACCCCATTCCCCCCTTTTATTGGTATTTAAACATATTTTAAGCTTCCCCAATTTCTTCCCCTTTTTTAGCCACAAAAATTTTTTTAAATTCGTTGGGGTTGGCCCTTTTCCATACCTTTCCCCTTTTCAAAAATTTCCGATTTCCTTGAAAAGGGACAAATTAAAATCTTTGTTTTTTAAGATTTATTTCCCATTAAACCCTTTTTTAAAATTTTGGTCCTTTTAAACGTTAATTTTTTAAAGATTTTTTTTATATTTTTTATTATACATAATCCCCTTTTAAAATAAAAAATGGAAAGGAAATAATTTTTGAGGGAAAAGATATTATTTCTTTTATATTTTATACATTTTAAAAAATAATTTATATAAAAATTTTTAAAAATTTTATATATACATTAAATAAAAAATATAAAATTTAAAATATAGTTATATAATTATATATATATTAATATAATAATATAAAAAATATATAATATTTTATAAAGGTTATTTTATAATAAAAAAAAATTTATATAATAAGAAATTTTAGAAGATATAAATTTAAAAAAAATAAAAAAGGGGGAAAATAATAAATTTTATAATTGTAATTAGGGTTAAATAAATAATAATATAATATATATATATAAAAAATTTTGAGTAGAATATATATTATATATATAGATATTTTAAAGATATAGGGGGAAGAAAATAAAAAAGAATAATAGAATAAATAAATATAATAAAAAAAAAGGGGTTATATAATAATATAAATATTTTTAAATATATTTTTAAATATTAATATATATATAAAAAGGGGGGAATAATATAAAAGAATTATTTTTAAAATATATAGAAATATATATGTATAAAATAATTATATATAAAATATAAATTAAATATATAAAATATCTATAAGTAAAAATATAAATATAAATAATTTTAAATATATTAATATATAATAAAAGAAAGAGATATATATAAAAATATATACAATGATATATAATTAAATAAAAACAAATATATTTTTTATAATATTATATATATTATATTTTATATATAGATATAAATTTTATATAAAATTAATAAAATATTAAATAAATTATAAATAAATAATATATAAATATAATAATATTTTACATATATTTTTATTTATAAAAATATAAAATAATATATATATATAAAAATATAAAATAAAAATATTTTATTTTTTAAAATTATATATAATTTTATAAATATTTTATATAATATAATATATTTTTTGAAAAAAAATATATATAGATTTTAAATATATATATATATTATTATAATAATATAAATTATAAAATTTAAATAAATAAAATATATTATTTGTTTTATATATTTATATATGTTATATTAAATAAAAAATTTGGATAAAATATAAAATTTTATATTATATTTTTAAAAATTTTTATAGTATATAGAATAAAAATTATATATGATATATATATATATATAAAAATTAATATATATTATATTTTACTTTTATAAAATTTTCCAAATTTTATATATATATATTTTAAAATATATAAGAAGATATATAAAATAGGTATATACATATAATTTAAATAAAATTTTATATAAATATAATATATATAATTATATATATATATATTTTATTATAAAATATATTATTTTATTTATATAATACATATATTTTTATTAAATAATACTTTATATATATACATTTTAATATTAATATTTATAATATATATAATATATATATAAAATATATATATTTTATATGTATGTATATATAGTTATATATATGTAATTTTTTTATTTTTTTATATATTTTGGGTATATATATATGTATATATATATATTATATATTAGATATATATATATATTATATTATATTATATATATATATATAATATGTTTTATAAATTTTATTTCTTTATATAAAACTGTTTTCATGTTGCCCAAATGATAAAAGGTAGAAGAGAATGAATATCTTCACAATACAAGAGATGTATTTGCCATTTTTTAAAGGATTCTGATTTTTAAAAAAGGGGATTGCTTTTTGGGGTAAAACAAAACAGAATATCAAAAGAAAAATTAGTAAGACTAAAAAAAAATTTTAACTTTAAAATGCAAGACTTAGTAAGATGTAATATATTCCAGATGGTGTAAGGGCAGAATGGAAACTTTGAAAGAACAAAGCATTGTAAATTTTTTGGGGAGGGAAAAGACCCTTGGAAAAACAAAAGAAAATACGGAAGGGCATGTAGACAGAGACGCCCGGCAGAAGTCAGGTGAGACAAGGTCGTACAGGTGGACCCCCAAACTTGGGCCCTTGGTCACCCCTTTTTCAGGGGCTCAAACAGAAGGGGATGAAAGGGGGTTTTGGGGTCATGCTTTAAAAAAGGGGTGTTTTTTCCCGCACTGGACGAGGACTCATGGCAGGGAAAGGTGTAAAAGCAGGGGAAGTAGTGGTTAGTATTCCAAGACAAGCATTAATAACTTGTGAGGATGTGATGCTTGACGATCATCTTGGGGCTGTTCTCAGAGGCTCAGGAAAGAAGTTGAAGGCTATGGAAGTCTTAACAATATTTCTAGTGTACCACAAACCCTTAGAGGAAACTTCACCTTGGAGACCTTACTTGGAGAGTCTACCAAAAAGTTACACTGTACCTATATATTGTTCTAAAAGTGAGCATGAGCTGTTGCCAACATTTTTGAAAGCCTTTGCAGACCAACAAGAGGAAGATATTAATGCCTGTTATATTAATATCAAAGAGATAATTTCCCAAACTTTAGGGAGGGACACATTATGTATAGATGATGTCAAATGGGCATGGTTCACTGTGAACACAAGAGCAGTGTATCTTAAGAATGAATCTCCTGATCCTATTTTGCTGGATGATGATAAATATGCATTAGCCCCCTACCTGGATCTCTTGAACCACACTCCTAATGCTCAGGTAACTACAGGACTAAACAAAAAGAACAACTGTTATGAAATTGTAACACAAGTCCCCTATGGGCCCTTTGAACAAGTTTTCATTAATTATGGACCTCATGATAATATTAGATTATATAGAGAATATGGTTTCACTGTTCCAAATAATCCTCATAATAGTGTTCCAGTGACTCTAGATGACATAAAAAAAGTTGTTAAAAGTGTCTGCAGTGACAGTGAAAGAATTAGTGATATGTATAATAAGTGCAAATTATTAAAATGCCATCATCTAGATGAGGGTTTGGTAGTCAGTAATGATGGTCCCTCATGGACACTAGTGGTGGCTACAACCATCTTACTGATGTCTGCTATGGAACTCAACAGATGGCAGGTTGTTTATCATGACTACCAAGGTGTACAGCACCGGAAACTTGTTCTAGAAGTGCTCAATCATGTTATTGAGTGTAAACTGCAAGAACTCCAAGAGTGCCTTGAAGAAATGGATTCTGTTCTGACTTGCACTGAAGCTTTTATGGCTGGCAGAAATCTTGTTAGAGAGTGTTGCATGCTTTTGAGGGAAGTAGCCTTAAGAGAGGGCAAAGCAGTGTGATGATCTGATAATAAAAAAAAGGAAAAAGTACTGTTTACTTTGGGTTTCTATTTCATTATTTATTGATGAATTTAAATTTGATTATTTATGATGATAAAATTTATATAGCAAGATAATACAAACAAAAGATTGTGATTCTGGAATGTACATTTGTCTGTTGCATGCCATATTTGTGGCTGACATGTAGAAATCCTTTGAAAATATCAGATTGTATAATTTTTTCAGAATATTTTTGAATAAATTTTTATATGAAATATGTGTATTAGTAACCTACAGTCTTAACCTGTTGATGGCAGCAGTACGTGTATTGTCCACTATGGTTATGTGTTATATATTTATATACATTTTTATTTATTTTTTTATTTTTACATATAATTTCTGGCTCCACAAACACTTAATAATCTATGTGTTAGACCCAACTGACCTCACCTGTTTACCCCATTCCTTGATTTTTTTTAAAATCTTTTGTTTATCTTACTATATATATTATTATTTTTATTAATGTTATGGTAATGATAAAGAAAATAATGATAGTGATTATCATAAAGATAATAATGATAGTAAAGATAATGATGACAATAATGATAATAATGAAAATGATAGTGATGATAATAATGATAATGATGATGATAATGACAATAATAATGATAATGATAATGAAGATGATGATGATAATGATTTTGATAATAACAATAAGAGTAATAGTACTGATTTTTAAGAATTACAAAAAATCAATAATTGGGGTGAATAGGTGAGGGTAGGGGAGGCCTAGTAATTGACTTTATGGTGTTCTCTGTCCACAGTGGATTGTGTGTGACAGTGGGTGAAAGATGTCGATTTGATATGATGTCGATTTGAGCAGCACCAATGTTACTGTATTTGAGCAGCACTAATGTTACTGTATTTGAGCAGCACCAATGTTACTGTGGTCTTCTTTGTTGCTTTGGCCATCGTCATGAGCATCCTTATCATGAAAGGTTAAAGATTTTTTTATTTGTTTCTTTGTCTAGTTATTCATTCATTGATACATGTGTTCCATTAATTAATTCATTCATACATTTGTTTATTGTTATAGTTATGACTGATATAGTTATTAATTTTATTTTGGTAGTTGCTGTTATTATTATTTATTTTGATTATTATTATTGTTATTGGTATGATTGTTATTGTTATTATTGTTGTTATTCTTATTATTATTATTATTATTATTATTATTATTACTATTACTATTATTCGACGACGACAACGACAATGATAATGATAATGATAATGATAATGATAATGATATTATTATTATTATTATTATTTTTTTTATTAATATTATTATTAATATTAATATTGTTGTTATTGATATTGTTATTGTTACTATTGTTATTATTATTGTTATTATTATTGTTATTATTGTTATTTTTCATGGTAGGTCGAGGAGATGATATATCTTTTCTTTCATTCTGTTTGCTGTTTACAGACACGCTAATTTAGGTGAGAGTTTTCTACGTCAAGTCCTTTCGTATGGTAGGACAGCTTATTTTATATGGTTGCTGTGTGAAGTGTATAAAATGAAAGTTTAATTATTATTTTGGTATATGTGGAGTTGGAATAAGTGGATCTGTTATTTATTTGTGATACTTTTGTGTTTCCATGAGTTGTTTGTCTGGTTAATTAATGTTTTTTTTTTTTTTTTTTGTATCTGGAAAGGATGGATGCAAAGTAAGTATATTCATTACATTTTTCGAATTGTACATGTCTACTTAAATTATGAGTATATTTATATTTGTGATTTTTATTTAAAGTAGCTGGGGCTATAAATTGCATGTGTAGTTTTGACAGGATATAATGCAACAAGGGCAAGTGGGGCTTACTTAAAAATGTGATAAAAGAGTAGTAAAAGAATTTTATTTCTTTATATTTTATAATTTTATTTCTTGGTGGAAGAAAAGCTCAAGTAGTGGACATAAAGAAAGATTTCTTAAAACAAGTCAGTCTTGTGATAGCTGATATATATAATTCTTTAGAATATCATATAGATTTTAAAGAGGAAAGGAAATAGAGACCCAAATAATTAGAGAATCACTCATGGGTCATTGATAAGATTAGTGCTTTGGTGTGTCAAGAAGCTTTATTGAGGCCAGATCTTAATAGGCATTTTTGCCAAGAGAGATTCATGGTGATACAATCATGAAAATGAAGGTAGAACTTTGTTTTTATTATAAAGGAACTTTGTAAAAATGATAGTGCAGTTGTTTTTTGCATTATTTTATCATTTTATTGGCAATAGAAAGTACTAGTGGAAAAAACTTTGAATTGAATAATCAAAGTAAAGGTTGTCTGGAAAAGGGGGGTTAGAGAGGAAAAAAGAAAGAAAAGGATAGTATCCTTGAGAATTGAATTAATGTTATAGAAGTGCTTGAAGAAACTCATGAATACATAATTGGATATGTGTAAAAGACAATTAATTGCTTAGGAAAACTTTGGGTTTAGAGAAAAAAGAGGCTGTTGTAGATTTATCTAGTACATGTTGAGAGAGAGTTATCAGAGAGGAAAACTGAGGTACCATTACAGAGATAAAGAGAAAACAAAAGGATGGGAGCTTACAGTTGAGATACATGGCAGTGTATACCCTTTAAAAAGCTGTATGATAGTTCGGGGAATGTCCAAGGCCTAGTGTTATTGAGAAGAGGAAGGTTTTTTTATGGGTAAGTTAGGTTGGAGCATATTTAATGAATCAGGTGAAGAAAGCATTTTCTCTTACATCATTAGATTAAAAAAAAAAAAAAAAAAAAAAAAAAAAAAAAAAAAATAAAGATAATATTGCTTATCTTCACAAACTGTCATGCTTCTGAAATTTTTAAAAAATATTATCTAACACTTGGTTCTAAGACTATTTTGTTCCTTTTGCTGTTCATCAAAGTTCCCCCTGTTCAAATTATTATGCATCCTATGTTGTCTTCATACTTCTCATCTGAATATAGCTAATTATCTTTCTCAGAATGTCCCTTGTAGTTATCATGTGATTATCATTACATAAGCTAGATATCTTGTTTTTTTCCTGGTATTATTTCCTAATGGCTTATAGTGACATGGGTTCTTTCCTTTGTGCATTTGCCCAGATTTTGATTTAAATCCATACATAAACTTATTGCAGGAGAATGGCCACTACTGGAAAATTTAATTTTCTCTTATTTGTTTCCTTTCTCTCTCTCTCTGTCTCTCTCTCTCTCTCTCTCTCTCTCTCTCTCTCTCTCTCTCTCTCTCCCCTCTCTTTTCTCTCTCTCTCTCTCTCTCTTCTCTCTCTCTCTCTCTTCGTATTTAGCCATCACTTCTTAGGGGAAATTCTGCTGACTCATGAATTGTACAATTCTTATCTGGGCTAAATTAATTTACTAGTGTTATCAAGCTCGTTGTCGTGTGCGGAATCATAACCTGAATACCAAAATTACAGTAACAAGTGGGTGGGATTATAAGATTGTTATACACTGACTTGTGACGTGAGAGGGAAGGGAAAAGTACGTAAGAAATGTGGGAAACAGAGATAAGGTGATTTTGAAGCAGGGGCGGCATTTCCTTTTTGCCTAAAGGGACTGAATAGAATTTGCCTAAGGGTTGACAAGTATTTGACTTTGTTTACTTTGCATCCTTTTGTGTTTTACCAGTATTTTAGATGTTTTGGGAAGTGCTTTTTTTATTTATCATTTTTTTTTCACGGATGATTGTATATGTATAATGTAGTGACATTAATAATAAAAATTGTAGCAAAACTGATAAGGTAATATCAATAGTATGAAACAGTGACTTCCTTGTATATGCATCCCTTATAACAAGGAGTGTTTTCAGTAAAAAGAAAATGCACTAAACAAAAAAGAAAAAGAATAATGTGGCTTAATCCCAATAACTCTTCCACTTACCATCATAGTAAGAAATAAGTAACATTGTATGGTAGAATTGTCATTGTCAAATAAGTAAACATGTATTACAAAGGTCCCCCCACTACTTCTTCCTAGACACTTGAATCTAAACTAAATTATTGCCCTTTTTGCACAGGTACATAGTACTAGCAATCTTGTATGTCGGATGGTGATAATTTTTTGTGATAATGATGATGGTGTTGACTAATCTTTATGTATGAGGACAAAAATTTTACCTTTGTTTTCCACATTTGTTTTCTAAAAAAAGGAAGCTGAGGTGATCAATTGTTCATTGAAATACTGATGAAGATGTCTTTTGTCTCTACAGTCGCATTAATTTTCCCACTGGGCAGGTGCAACAGGGCCACTCACATCGAAGGTACAAGTAGGAAGACCACAAGAGACTAGGGGTGCGAAACTGCTTCCACCCAGGGCCATGCACTCTCCCGGGAATATTGGGAGTCTCAGCGAAGGAGGTCACAGGGAGAGAGATGCTTGGGGCCCTGGCTTCTTACGTCTGGCCCAAAAGTATAAAGAGAAGAGTAAGGTGTTATGATTTATGGACAGATTTGCATTGATGGTTTGATATTGCCTTTTTTAAATGGGACTTTAGGTGTCTCAGTCTACCTTTCATGACTTTCTTTTTTTGTATTTTTTTTTCCTTTATTTTCTTCCTTTGAGCTTCATACTATATGTAGCCCTCACTCTTGTTATTTCTTTCATTTTTCTTCTTTCTCTTTACATTCATAGCATTTAAAAACCATATGTTATTAAAAAAGAAGAAGAAAACAGAAGCCTCATATTCATAATTATTGTGAAAATACAAAAAAAAAGAAAAAAATTATTTGCCAAAGATTTTAATCCTGTTCATCCTTCAACAGGGCAATATGGCATTTAAAGGGG
>NC_051392.1:4853761-4861261 GCF_015228065.2 Penaeus monodon | reverse complement strand
CACTTCAATTTAATTCACAGGTTGGTGAACGTGGCCTGAAACTTTCAGGTGGGGAGAAGCAGAGGGTCGCCATTGCACGAGCCATCCTGAAGAACGCTCCGATACTAGTTTTTGATGAAGCAACTTCCTCACTAGACTCAATTACAGAACAAGTAAGACACATTTAGGGATTGCCTCAATTTCAAACACAATTTCACTCAATTTCAAACACCCTTTTAGTGTGATTTTGAGTTAGTTTGATTGCTTTGGGGGTTAATTCTGCAGGCAAATAATTACTAATTAATTTAACAATAGCTTTTTTTTTTTTTTTTTTTTTTTTTAGAGTATAATGGAAGCTCTGCGCCATGCAACCAAGGGAAGAACTTCAATCTGCATTGCTCATCGCTTATCAACAGTTATGGATTCAGACGAAATCCTTGTGTTGGCTGAGGGCAGGCTTCAGGAGCGCGGGACGCATCAGCAGCTCTTGGCACTTGATGGGCACTATACAAAGCTCTGGAATTCACAACACAAAGTTGATGAATAAAGATGTTATGTAATGCTTATGCTAGTAGTTGAAAAGACTTTTTTCTTGTATATTTTCCTGTATATTTCTAGATGATCTGCTTGCTGATTATTATCTGTGTTGTGTTGTGAATACTAAATGGTTAATTTATTATAAAGCAGTATTTTATTTTACTGAGGGTGACATTACCTGTCAAGAAAGAAACTGCTTGTGTGCTAGAAAAAAAAAAAAATTATAGTAGTAATCCAGTATCGCTAGACAGGAAAATTTATTTGATCAGATTTAAGGTCTTCCAGTATGTATTTATGTGTATGCTTATATATGTAATTATATATATATATATATATATATATATATTATATATATATATATATATTATATAATATATATATAAAATATATATATTTTATGTTATAATTTAAAAAAATTTATATTTTTGGAAGTAGATACAATCTTTTAAATAAAAACAAGATCTTGTTCAGTTCCAGATTAAAAAGTTGAAGCAAGACTTTCTCTTAGACAAGAAATGTCAACCAGTAAGCATACGGTGAACCTTAGTGTACTTGGACTATTTATATTAATTACACTTTTAAACATTGTTTATTATGTGGGTCATGTACAAATGAAATTCAGCCGTTGAAATTTATCAGAGCATAAATTTGATTATTTGACCCTTAATCCATCAGTGGCAGTATTAGAAATCTCTTGGTGTCATAGACTCCGGTGATTTCTGGCAGCCGTTTTGCCATTGGGAGTGGGAGTCTACTATATGTTGCGGAACTTCCCACTCGACACTCTAGTGCATTGCCATGCATATAGCCGTACCTGGCAGATCAATTGGTTTGTTATGATGGCTATACATGTGCCTCAGCAGTAACAGGTTAAGGACCACTCATATTTGGAATGAGATGGCTCGGCCAGGCACAAAACATTGTAATATTTTAAGTGATTTAGAAATGTGCCCTCCTACTGGTCTGTGTTACAAATTTTAAAACATAATATATAATGCATCTAGCATGCATATTAGACTTGAGGTTTTATAGGCCTTAGATCTACATAGGAAAAAAGTCAGAGATAAAAAGTTGAGATGAAGTTCAAATTTATCCTCAGCTGGTTTGGATTGTAAAACCTGATGCAGGCCAAGGGTTTACTTATTACACATTAGTTTAATCATTTATATGTTTATTTTATACTTCCTTGGTATTACCTGCAAGAACTATAATTTATGTATTTAACCCATTATTCCCAGTTGTCAAAAATCTCTGAGAGCAATTAAACTCTGGTGATATCTGGCAGTGGCCAGATAGTGGGTGCGGGAGTCCGCTGCATTAAGCTGAACGCCCTGCTCCGCGCACTCTGGCGTGCTGCCGCGTGTACAAGCTGAACCGGCTAACCATGTGGTTCGCTATGATGTCCCGACACGTCACCCGTCAGGAACAGGTTAAATGGTAGTAGATCAATTACTCAGTCAAGTTAAAATACTGAATAGCATTTTCTGATGATTTTGTGTATGTGAACAGCTCCCAACTTTTCGGTTTTGTTTGAACAAAGCGGTTGAGGGGATTGCTGGACCGGGCCGTAATGTAAGCCACATGGAGACTTATTTGGAACTTGCCATGCACTCTTGAGGATTAAATGTAAATAATTTACAGTATTCAATTAATTTTGGGCCCAGAAATATAATGTAATATAAATAATAATTATTAGAACTGCTTAATATGAATATAAATTTACTTGGGAGATATTTCTAAGACTTTACTTTGGGGCAAATGTAAATAAAAAAAAAAATAAAGAAACTGTACAAAATATGTAATATAACAACTTTTCCAGAGTTTTGTTTTTCATGATCCTTTTACTTTGAGATGATTTTGATAGGGGGAAAAAAAATTGTCCTTTCATATTTGATAAGAAAACCATATATGTAAATAGTGAATGTGATGGTCTGCAATAGAAGACCATCAGTATGGAAAAAGAAGAATTTTGCAGGTAGGAAACCTACATCATTCCAGAGGCACTAATGCTGGCAATAATTTTAAATAATGTCAGTCCATCATTCTAAATTTTCTTAGATGGAAATTTATATGTAGACCCGGGGCATGTTTGAATAAGGCATTGTGCCGCCATGTAAAATCTTAACTAATTGTAAAATTCATACTTAAAAAAATCTTAGCGCAGTGGGTCTCATTTTTAGTTTTACCCCATTTAAGCCTACCAGATCTGAATTACTTACATTATTAAAGTTTGCTAAACTTTTTCTTTAATAAATTGATTATATAAGGCAAGTTTTTTCCCTTCACTTTAATAAATACTGTTAAGGACTTTAAAAGTGATTACAAATTTCAAATTTCCTGAAATTTAAAAAACCAAATGTTGTTTCTTAACCTCATGAGGGGAATTAACCATGTTTGAGAACTCCATACCTCCATGTATGGGGTTATTACTAATTTAGGAAAATTTTGCTCTATTTCCCCAAGGAAATTTTGGGAAAAGAATAAAG
Organism: Penaeus monodon; assembly: GCF_015228065.2. Lineage (NCBI taxonomy): Eukaryota > Metazoa > Arthropoda > Malacostraca > Decapoda > Penaeidae > Penaeus > Penaeus monodon. The sequence continues at coordinate 4,858,259 of NC_051392.1, read as the reverse complement.
GACAGTGTGTACACAATTTGTAATAAGTTAATATATTTTAAGAATAAAGTATAAAGGTATTTTTAAATTGACTGCTTATCTTCAGAATTTTTACAAAATTTTATTGTATACATTACTCATAGGGAAAAAGTGTTGATTCAAACAAAAATAAAGCAATATTCCAATAGATTGTTATGTATTATGTAGCTGCCATTCATTAGAGAATCAAACATTTTATTACACGTTTCTTTTATTAAAGCTGCAGTATCAAAGTATCAAGATGTAAACCTCTTCATAATCAAATGGTAGAAAAAAATGGGCAAGCAAAAATGAAAAATTGATGCTGTGGGGATGCAAGCCTATCTTATTTTTGCAGTTCCATATATATTTTTTTTATTATTATTAATACTATAAAAAAAAAAAGAAAACTCACCTTCTTACACATAAAAATGCTTTACATTCTGTATAGTTACTTTTTTCATTTTAGTAGTTATTTTTCTAAACTTTTGCTATGATTACAAATCATTTCAGGTGCATACTTTAGAACATTAATTCCCTTATAGGTATAATAATAAAAAGAGAAAAAAATGCTCCAACCACTCTTTAAATCCAGCTGCTTATACAGTTGAAAATAAGTACAAGCTGTAAGTAAGTATCTGGAAAATTTAAAAGACTGCATTGCGGGACTAAACTATTCGAGGCATAACAAAATTTAACCCAAAGCTAAAAAAAAAAAAATGAGGAGAAATAATTCTTTTTTTTAAAGATTTTTCTGGGAAATTTACGTAAATAGGGGAAAAAAAATAAAATAACGAAAATTATACTTTTTTTGCAATATAAATTCCTAAAATTAAAATACATCTGGGCATGGGGGAAAGGGAATCTCAATTGGGGAATTAATATTGGGGAAACCCAATTTTACCAGTTTGGTAAAAGTTCCTGAATGTTGACTTCAGACTACTCTCTTTCCAAAACACATCGGTAACATGATCATAATGCTTATAATAAAATAAATAACATTAAAAAGATAAACAAACCTGTTTCAGATGACAAAAATGATGAAAAAAACAAATAAAACTTTTTTAAATGATCATCTTTAATGACTAATCAAAATTTGATTACTAACAACAAAATAAAAAAACAAAAAAAATATAATGGTGTAATAGGGGTGATGATAAAAAAGGTCTTAATCATCTTATTATCATCATCAAAAAAAAAAAACAATTTAATAAAAAAAAAAAATAAATATTGTTTTTTGATAAAGATTCTGAAAACCATGAACATAAAGCTAATGAAAATAGTAAATAAGAGAATCAGGTTTATGACATTATTTTAATGATCTACTTTAATGATTTCATGGAACAAATTAACATAAAACAATAATCTAAAAGCACAACGATATTACACAACTGCTATTGGTAAAACTCAAACTGAGTAGTCTTATCACTGTCCTTAAAGCTCCCCCTGCAAAAACCCACACCACCAGCAGAGGAAAAAGTACCATAAGAATAAAGAGAAAAAAAAAACTTTTTCTTTTTTTAAGTTACAATAAATCAAGATATTTAGTAAACCTTTGTAGATTTTGTCGAAACCACTTTAAAAATTAAATTTTTTTTTTATTTACCAGGTAAGAACTCACACTGATAACAGCAAAAATGTAAAAAAATCATTCCACCAAAGACGTATTTCAATATCATAATTCTGAAAAATCATATGTATTTTATTTTTGGGCTTTTGGGGCAATAAATACCATAGCGGTATGGAAATGTACAGCGGGCCATTCCATCTCTACATATGGCATTTTGTTTTTTCCTTTTAGAAAAAAGGTAGCAAAAAATTTTGATTGTAGCTCTGGAGGTTTTCCAAAATATTATAGTTTTTTAGCTGATTTAAAGGGAAAAATCATATGCAAGTATGATTAAAATAAAAGGGTTTTGGGGGGTGAAAATCTTAAAACCCCTCTTGAACTAGGCTCTGCCTCCTTGTAAAAAAGACAAGAAAAGAAAAGGGGGGAAAAAAAAAAAAAACCCCAAAGTATGGGAAAAAAAAATGAATAAAATTTTTTATCCTCAAAACATCCAAAATCATTTCACTTTAAGAAGACCCAAAGGAGAATCATGTGCCCCACATCACAAGTCTGCTTTTCAGAGAAATATTTTTATTTCAAGTGCTAAATTAACAAACATAGATTTTACAGTTAATGTTCACTTGTTTCTAAAGAAATTAAAACACCTGCAAGCTCGGTTTCTGCCAAGTACTCTTTACAAACAGAGTTGTCATGAAGGTGAAAAATTTTGTTTGTGCAAATCAGGTTTTTTTCACATTTCTACAGTTGAAAATTACAAAAAAAATTAAAAAAGGGTATAAAATTTTTCTATATTTATTTTTTTTTAAATTTTTTTTTTGGGTTGAGGGATTTCATTTGACTCGACTCTTATCACAGCTTGAGCTTTTTGTATCTGTAAACTTGTTTTTTCAGCACGATCTGCTTAATATGTCAACTGTAAAACTGAAATTTTTTTTGAACTCTGGGTAAATTCTTAAAAATTAATCTGAAATTCTTTATTCCCCACATTATTAACAGCAGACAGGTTTACCTTTAGCACTGACCAGTGTCCCAGGGCATAAAAATTGTATAAAAAGACATTGTGCTACATAGGTGTTGGGTCAAGGTACTTCGAAGGTCATCAGGTGCTGAAGATACTGCAGCAAAATTGCCTAAATTCTCATTACCACTCCCTGACATGGAATAGAAATATAATAAAACAAGAAAATATGGTTGTCTACACCTATCTGTAGCTTTTGTCAGAATACAAATAAATATTCCATATGAAGTTCTGCTTTCTTCTATATCTCAAACACCTTTAACATTTAATATCTTAAATAACCCTATTTAATTCACAGCTTTATATCAGTAGTATACACTCTTTGTGACAAGTGGAATAATAAGGAAGCTAACACTTTCAACATGATCAGACTTTTCTTACACACTATCATCTACAAGAAACAGAGAAAGAGTAATAATAATAGTAAAAAAAATAATAATAAAAAAAGAAATTATAATATATAAATATTATTATTAATGCTACAACGGTGCAAGACAAAATAAACGGAAACAGCACTAAATCTCTGCAGTATCTGTGACATTTCCTTTGGAAAGAAAAATCTGATCATGCTAGGTGTATGGAAGTGAGCCCAATAAAGAACGTTATGAGTAAGGCCATGTCCTAATGTCTTTCATATCATCATCGCTTTTTCCTATAGAATTTGTTGTCTATAATAATGAGACCTAGTGGCAGAAATAGAAACACAAGTCATGAAACCTTTTAAAAGGCGGGTCATATCTTAACGTACCTATAAAAAAATATTCTTCCATAATGCACTTATTACTGAGTATCTGCTTTAGTAGAGTTTTTTTCATTTTATTTAATTTTCATACCAAGATCTTTGAAGAACAATACTTTCAACACCTATCTGAAAACTATTCCACCCACAGCACAGAAAATTCAACATCTTCCTGTGATGGAGGAAAGACACCTCTCATGACTTCAAAAGGAAGCCAGTGAGATTTTTAAAATATTATTTTCGCTTTACATTTTTTTTTTTTTTTTTGTTATTTCCTCGAGAAATATATAAAATGAAATACAAAGTGTGAGAGAGAAGTTCATCTGAGGAAAAAAGTTAGATGGATATCCAGCCACACATGTAAAGTTCTAGAAAAAAGGAGGTCCCTCATTGGCAGATACATTGTACACATTTAGCTAGTGTGTCTGGTTCATAATAACCAGCACCTTAAAGAAGAAGAAGAGGAAGAAGAAGAAGAAGAGGAAGAAGAAGAAGAAGAAAAAAAATATATATAAAAATAATAAAAAAAAAGATAAGGAGAAACCTGCATTTTTTCCTATTCTGTTGCATTAGACAAAACAACACCTAAGATTATGGCACATCTTTTACATACTGTATATATATTATTCAAGTTTGGGATGATCACAAAATAGATGACATTCGGACGTTAACTGTTGGTTTCCCGATAACAAAACTACAAAACGCAAACAAGATAACTTACAAATCTCAATCCCAAAAAATAATATTCACTTAAAACAAAACTGACTTCTATAGCAGAAGGGAGGTCCTCTACACTAATACCAATCTTGTCTCTCAAAACATCTAGCCTTCCTAACTTTACATTCTATAAATTAACAGAGTAAAAGAAAATATAAAAGAGGGAAACCTAAAAAAATAATGACTTCTGAGATCTGAAAGAATAAAAATCTAACCTAGAAAATCACAGACTACATGTCTACAATCTATCATAAGGTAAAGAACTCGAAATAGACAAGGCAAAGGAAAGCTTACCACTGACTAGAACATGAGCACAGAATCAGATTCTGAATCAACTTTGGTTTTATGGGAAATAGATTAGCATCACGGTAATGCCCGAAATGGTTCCTAAATGTTAGAGGTGCATGCAGGGGTTTACTGGCAGCCATTCTCAAATGCATCACAAAATGCAGATAAG
>NC_051392.1:4846261-4851261 GCF_015228065.2 Penaeus monodon | reverse complement strand
TAATCTGGCATGGTCAGGGTACTATGGAGCTGAATTCAGTAAGGGACTGTTATGTTATGTTCATACATTCATACACAGCAAATGTAATGGTGCAAAATATCAATTTCAGATCTGGTTAGTTTTGAATAAACTGTGTATGGTTAAGTTTAGTAAAGTATAGCCTCAAGTTAAGCTTTGTCGGATTAGATTTGGTATTGGTAACCAAGGTTTTTCAGTAAAAAGGAGAGTGGGTCCATTATATCAAATCAGATATAGATACCTTTGCCAAGTGCAAACTAGTATACACTTATTTAGTTTGGTTATTTAAGAAAGGTACATTGCATATAGTTGGAAAATTTAGCATAGGTAGGAGGAAAGAACAGGTCCACTTTGGTTTAATCTACTTTGAAAGAATTTGTTCTACTCTGCTTTGATTTGACAAGGAAAGTTTAGCTTCTTTATAAAATGAGAAGTATTTTTTATACTACAGGGTTTTTCTAAGTCTTTCCAATCTAAATGTATGGCATATGTGATGGTCTGAGATACTGATCTTTTAATTTGGGGATTAATTATACTAGAAAAATCATCTTCATTGATAAACACAATTCAGAAATGGGAGTAAAAAAGCTAACTAAATCTAGGTTAAGGTTGGATAAAAAAGGTAATTTCAGAACCATTACACATAAAGGAGGGAAATGAAGAACCAATGCATTTAGAATGGAAAAAAAAGAAAGAACCATTACATTTACAGGGGAAAATGAGGAAAGTATTTTTAAAAATTTGTGTTTGATGTTAAAAGATCCTTCAGAACCAAGAGGTTATATTATAAAATGGTGCAACTGTAGCTATGCAAGAATGATAAAATGAATCTATTTACTCTTTCTGCATGGCTAGGACTAAATACAAAAACTGTAGTGTTTTTAAAATTTGATCTTTAAATGGGAAAACAGTCAAGAACATAAGACATTATCTCCATACTTAGATATAAATAAAAATTTTTGCAATTCATAATTTCTCCTTGGCATATCTCAAATTTTCATGGTTCAGAATAATCCACACTACATCATGTATCGGTGAAATACACTAAGTTTTAAAAGGTTAGTAATTACAAAAGAGATAAAAAAGGAAATGAACTGAATGATAATCAAACTAAGCTTACATCAATCACCTAAAAATAAAGTTACACAAACAACAGAATACTATAAGAGGAGTAATTCTGGACTCAAAGGAGGTGCACCTGTCTTTCCTTTGACACCTCCAGAGACACACACAATGTCCAGTGCTAGTGAGAGGCATTTCTACAGCACTAACATGCCTGTTCTTGTTAAGGTGGAGAACAGCCGAGTCTAAGAAACAATAATAATAATAATAATAAAAACAGGCAGTAAGTGGTATGGAAAGGTACATAATATGAAAATGTAGTTGTTGTTGTTAGTATTGGTGTAACCATAAATTAATATTTCAAATGATAATAACTTTCTCAGAAACAGGATCCTTAAACCTAGAAAATAGACATTTTATAGTTAGAGACTGATTCAAGCAGACTGCATAATGATATTAGAGTTTCAAGCAAGCAGATAAAGCCAACTCAGGATAAGAGTAAACATAAATATATACAAATAAATAAATTACTAAAAAAACAGCTGAACAAAAAAGATGAAATACTAACTCAACTAAACTACATCTATTAGTTCCTGGGTCTGACACTAAACTATTTTCTACAGCATTAATGGACACACACAGATGGTGGATGGTACATACTGACATCGCAGAGAAAGTTAACTTTCGTGCCATCAGGTGTTATTCTATATGGCACAGAGACTCTTCTTTTCTTTCTCTTGACAGGACTCAGGTTTAGGGCAGTTAGAGATTCTGTTGCTGCGTCCACAATTTCAACTTTTGGAACGGCAGATATCATGTCAGCAGAATCGACAGAGAGGCTTTTTCCTACTGGAGGTGGCTTTTTTAAAAGGGGTTCCTCCTCTTCTATTTCATCTGGATCGTCGGTCATATTGGAAGTGGAAGGAATAGGTTTGGCATCGACTACTGGGTCACTCTCAATCTCAGTATCACACAAGCTTCCTAAGGAATCTGGTCCACCAGCTGATGTCTCCTGTGAGGCATCAGCTGATGCAACCAAAATTCTCTGAGCACCACCTGGCTTTTTGCCCCCAAGCTTTGCAGAATGCATTGGCGAAACTTTGGGAATAACTTGAGGTGAGGAATGTATGGAAGAGGACTGGTTGGCTTTAGAAATTTGTTCCTGAATGCCTTTGCTTATAAAAGAAGTCTCACTACTTTCCTCTGAATTAACATCAGTTCTGGACACTGACTCGATCACCACAAAATCTTTGTGTGATGAAGAAAGGGCAGTATTCTCATTGGTATCAGGTACATTTGTAGACTTAGAAGACATTTCTGTGTGTGTTTGTTTACTGTGATCATCAGGTGAGTCAGCAACAGGGTTTAAGAGAGGATCTGATGTACACTCTACAGGAGACATGGCCTGGATACTGGACTCAGTGTGTACTAAGTTAGGTGACTCTGACCGAGAGCAGGACGGGAGGAGTGGACTGCCCTCATGAGGTGATGGAGGGGTGGGAGGACGACCCAAGGACGGCTCGAGGGTTGGGGAATCACACTCAGGCTTGGGACCTGGTGTGTCTGAGGTCTGAGCTGCCTCTTCACTAGCTTCTACTGTGGGGCCAGATTTCACTGTCTGGTCCCCGTGAAAGTGGCGGCATTTGGCACACTGCACTTCCTGCGGCAATTCCTCCTCTTCTCGTATTGTGTTGCATGCTACCACTGAACAACATCTACCACTACACACAGCTAGAAAGAAAAAAGAAAAAAAATAAACATAAATCAAATGCCAATTGAACACCTTCCAAACATAACAATAGCGTAACTGGCTTCTCAGGCAAACATAAGGCTAGGTGCAAGTACAGAACGAAGGGCAAAGGCTATAACATCCACAAGGAAAGTGTGCTGCTTAAGACAAAGAGAATTGGAAGAGAAAAGAGGAATAGAAAAATGAAGTTTTGATTGGGCAAGCTAATAAGCACTTGACTCTTTATACCCCCTGGCACAATGCCTTTGACACTTGGCAATGCATCTCTCAGGTGACACCACTTTCCAATTGTTTCTGCACATATCACTCACCTTCCTTTGTCCTTTGCTCGTAATTACATCTGTACCTTTAAAGTCTCAAGATGTCATCGAAGAAAGTTCATCCTTTTCTATGCCTAAAATATTGCTTCATATGATAAAAAAAATTATATCACATCAACCTCAAAATCACCTCTACAATTGGTTCCTTTATCTCTTGAAAAGAGCTGAAAAAAATATGCAGGGTCCATCTTCCCTGCTTAAATCAATGGGAAATTAACATGCATCTACACATGCTCACAAACGCAGCAAACGATGCACGCAAAATAATTCATGCATTCATTTTCTGGCACTCTTTCAACACTCTTCAATGAGCACTGTGACCATGCAAAGGCACAAAAGATTAAGCCAGCATATGAGCATATGGTACATCCTTCAACACTATGCAGACAAAAATCTACCATTTTATCCTTCACTGCAAAGGCATACTCAGGCACTCTAACTCCTCATATATCTTCAATAAAAGAGTAAATTCACCTATGTTAAATACTCATTTAGGAAGAAAATGTATAAGAAACAAGAGAAGTAGAAAGAGAATGTCATAAATGAATCTAGCGAAAAGAGGAACAGAGCAGTATCCTGACAACAGCTTTTATCATAAACTAAATTAATTTGACATCCCATATTTCCCAAGAGCAAATGAAAATTATGAAACTGAGGGAGCATATATCACTAATATCAATATATGTTTATCACATCAATAACAACAATAACATGAAATCATTTGCGCTTCTCTGTTTAATAATATATTTGAATATTTAGTTTTCACCAGTTATAATACATCTTCACCCACCATTTCCCTATTCAGACTTCTGCAATAATATCCTATAATTGTTTCTATAAATAAATACCATAATTTACCTAGCTCTTTCTGTTGTTTCGGTTCCTCATGAACAGTGGCGTGTTTCCTGATATCATATCCCTGTATATATTTTTACAATGGAAATACCTGCCTTCTGTAATTTTAATTTTCCATTTTCCAACCTTATTTTATTCATGAATCATACTATTTCTATCTACTGTATGCTTATTTATTTCCTCATAAAACAAATTCAGGCACTGACCTACTTTCACATTACTTATATATTTGCATTAGCTGACAGTGATAATTTTTTGTTGCATTACAAGTATTTGTGATTCTTAATCTGAGTGAACATTTCTGTACCCATGCCTTTGAAAAATGAGTACAATTTTGTAATGTTATTATTTACTTACTTATTTATTTATTTTTTTTTTTAGCATGCCCAGTAATGCTTATTTTCTATTCTTATATGATTTTTTTTTTACATACTCACAGTGATTTCTAAATCATCAAAACACCAGTTTCATTTCATGCAGGGTCCCATCCTCTATCTCATATTTACAAACAAGAATAATAAATGCAATGAACAAAAAAATACTACAAGTAAGACAAGTAAAATGAACAATTCATAATATAAAGTTAAAGAAATCAAATGAAACACCACACCAGTTTCCTTGTGGTTATCTAAACATTCTACTACAGTCAGTCAAATAAAGCCACATACTCGTTCTAGTAGAGGTTTTAAATGTGGAACTATCTATATCAGTTTACCTGCTAAATGATCTACTTATGCAGTATCACTGTATTTAGTTTTTAAAGGCCAACAAAAATATTTTACTAAGAGCCCAAAACAACACTGACACCTGCAGGTAATTACACATATGCAGCTGCCTATATCCTTACGTAAAATCTTGTCGTCATTCTGTTTTTTTGTTTTTTTTGGTCAAATCTATGGAACTCAATGCAGCACAGCAAAGCTAAGCACAAAATACAATAAAATTATGAAAGCTTTTGATGAAAATAGCCAACTAACAAAGTTACGTTCCTCATC
>NC_051392.1:4838761-4841261 GCF_015228065.2 Penaeus monodon | reverse complement strand
AGTCCGTCTATCTTAGGGGCAGTCCCTCCCCGTCTCTCCTCCTTCACCTGTCGCACCCTCAGCGCTGACTCTCTCTCTCTCTCTCTCTCTCCGCCCCCGCCTCCCTCCTCGCCGCGTGTAAGATGAGTCTAGAGGCGCGATGAGCTCGGGAATGAGGTCATGGTTGCTCTGAGCCAGGGCGAGTCACGAGGCCGAAGTCGGAGCCAGGCGATCCGAACGTGGGCGACGGGCCTGCCAGACGTACAAAACTGTTTGTTATTATTTCAGATATGGTCTTTTCTATCTTATGCTTTCTGATATCACGGGATGTAATGAATCGTTTGGTCGTGCATGCGCAGCGTCTTAGTTGATATCTTTTACCGGAATCGGAATGTATGTGATGGAATGCGGTATGACAGGAGGGTTCTGTTTAACAACACAAAACATCATTTCTTGAATCTTATAAATTTTCATGTCATTCCAGTTAGTCAACTCTATAGCTGCACCGAAACACTCTATATATTACAGTAAGAATAAACGGAAATCTTCTTACCCTAAATAAATGCCTTCCCCCGTGTTTATAAGATGTTGACAGTTGTGTTATCGAACGCGACAAAGTTGCCAAAATAGCGGTTAAGCGCTGAGTTTGATGCATTGCAATGTAAGCAGCATTATGTACAAAATGCACATTTCCATGAGTTTCGCATGTTTTTGCGTATATTATGCAGATACTGGTTTTCTTCTGTTACAGAAAGAAAAAAGAAAGGACAAAAGACTGATATCAGGCTTGTTAATCCATGGCTCAAGATCCACGATGCTTATCAATAAAGTCTGTACTTCAGCTCAGAGTTTACGGAATGCTCTTCCCTTAACCGTGATGATGTTCATTCTTCTAAATAAGATTACGATTTTTTTCGTTAGTATCTCCTTTTTAAAGCGACTTGCAATATACATAAATGTTTTTTTTGACCTGAAGCAACTATTAAACATTACATATTAAAAAAATTAGGATAGGTTTAGAAACTCGTTTAAAACGTGCCCTGCTGATTATTTGGAGGAGCTAAATCGGCGGTAAACGCAATGCGTGATCAATACAGTCAAGAATATATCATACACGACCTTCTACAAATAACATATTCACCAGAAAACTCCCTACATACCCTCAATCAGTCATACACAAACAACAAAGCTACATAATCATAAACCAGCTTTTTTTTTTGTAGCGGACGCTGCCTCCACTCTAGCGCCCTTTCCCCTCCCTCCCCCCCCTGACCCACCCCCCTCCATGGCAACACTCGAACGCGGCCTTGAGTCAGTGTCACAGGCCGGACTCCTTCTTGCGAGTTTATCGGTGACTCACCCTCACACGGGGATCCCTGCGTCATTTCCCCCCCACAATCGCGTGATCGCCGGAACGACAGGGAGCGATTGCCTCATTGGGGAGCGAGTGACAGAGCGCGAGACAGCGATCTGCAGCGCCTTCCACGGGATCGGTTGTGAGAGAGAGAGAGAGAGGGGGAATAACTTTCCTTCGGGGGCGAGATTTGTTGTTGTTGTTCTTACGTGTCTTGAGTGTGTGTGTGTGTTTTTTCTTTTTTTTTCATATCTCTCTCTCATTGACTCTTCTCTCTCCTTCATTCATTCATAAATTCGGTTGATTCACGATGTTTTCCTCGGGTCCCAACTACAATAAGCTGAAAACCAATCTCAGGCTGGCGATTAGTAGGCTGAAATTACTGGAGAAGAAGAAGACGGAGTTGAATCAGAAGGCGAAGAAGGAGGTTGCCGATTACCTTGCGGCAGGAAAAGTGAGTTATATATATATATATTTTTTTGGTGTATTTGGTTTTGAAAGGATTTTTTTTTTTGGTTGTGTTTTTATTTGCAGTGATGATGTCATTGGTAATTGGCAGGTCGTTTATAACTGTTTTGTTGGGGCATAGGTGTGTGCTAAGTGATTCCAGGGTAAATACTAAATTATATTTGAATTTAAAAGTTAAATTAGTAGTGGTCTAGATGGTTGTTGGTGACATTATCAGTCCGGTATTTTATCTGTCGTAAAAAAGTTAAGTCTTACTGATCTGTGCACAAGGCTTAATCCTTTGACGTATGTAAATATAATAGGAAAAATTGGTTTAGTGCATGGCAGTCAGACTTTTCTGATTGACAGCATATGAAATTAATAAATTGGTAAAATTAAAGATGTTTTTCATCTATGACATATCCTACTCAAATTGAAAAAAGTTATTTGATATTGAAATATGATACTAACAGCTGCTCCTTTGACCTTTATCCATCACTGGTGAGCAATCAATGTTGTATTTTTTATTAAACTGATGTGCATTTGTCTAGAAAATGAGCTGTCTATCTCTTATATAGGTGCCAAAAAAGTTTATCCCATATAAAAATTTAATCCAGATTCTAGTGCACATGGGAATGGCAGCATCCAGGATCAACTTTTAATACATCTCTGAACCATGCCTCTAATTGAAGGGAAGTAGTTAATCCTCAATGTGATTTT
>NC_051392.1:4830346-4838661 GCF_015228065.2 Penaeus monodon | reverse complement strand
ATGGCAATCAGACTTTCCTGATTGACAGCATATGAAATTAATAAATTGGTAAAATTAAAGATGTTTTTCATCTATGACATATCCTACTCAAATTGAAAAAAAAAGTTATTTGATATTGAAATATGATATTCACAGCTGCTCCATTGACCTTTATCCATCACTGGTGAGCAATCAATGTTGTATTTTTTATTAAACTGATGTGCATTTGGCTAGAAAATGAGCTGTCTATCTCTTATATAGGTGCCAAAAAAGTTTATCCCATATTAAAAATTTAATCCAGATTCTAGTGCACATGCAATGGCAGCATCCAGGATCAACTTTTAATACATCTCTGAACCAGCATTAACTTTGAAGCCCAAATATTAATCCTGCAAATGTGTAGAATGAGCTAGTTAATCCTACCAGTCATGTATTGATATGTAATAACAACTTCATCAACTCGGTAGGAATTGTGGAGTTCAGTTGCTGTTAACTTTTAATAAATAATAATGAAACAAGTTCTGATATTTTCATGTCAAAGATGCATGAGAATTCCTCAGTATGTATTTTAATAAGTTAAGGGATATTCAAACTGCAGATATAACTCTCAGTAGTGAAAAGGAAATTCCACAAAGAATTCCTGAGTTTACAGACACAGAAAAGGCAACTTTGTTTACAGGTTTAGAAAACTTTCCCATCCTATGCAATATTAAAAAAAAAAAAAAACTTACTATTAGGTTTCATATTCAAACTTTCTGATTCTTTAAACTATAGTAAACAGCAAAACCACTGTTTTGCTGTTTACTGTCAAAAGCCTGAAAAAGCTACCCATCACATGCCCCTTGATCACACATGAGGAAAAGTTGTCAGAGAAAATCTGAATTTGAATTGATGTTATGAATAGTTTATGCTTGTTTCTTACCTTCAGGTAAATTGGCTAGGTTCAAAGGCTATTTGAAGCCATTTATATATCATACTGATACCACTATTACTGCAAATAATATGAATGTGCCATGATTTCGGCATTGATTGGAGTTATTAATTAATTATTACCTGTATGTCATGATTTAGGAATTTATACAAAATTGTGACATAAGTAATGATTTTGCAAATATTTAACTGAAGGTAAGACTTAAAGGTTAATAAATAAATTACTGACATCTTAATCCGAAGTCAAGGTTCATTCATTTTATTTTATAGCATGAAGTAAAAGTGGTAACTATGCTGTGTGTGTGTGTATTTTTTCTCCTTTTCTGTAGCAAACATGTAATCTGAAAGTTATGGTGGGTTACTGCCAATTACCAGCCCTTTCATGTAAAATAGCATATTTACTGATAATCATAATGATTCATGCATCTGGCAGGTATTTCTTGCATCTTTGGCGCAAGTTCTGTAGGTTTGGATACACTTATAATCTTGGATAATACAGTATTAACCCAATGCTGAGGGGCATGGCATGTATGTACTTTATTCATTGTTTTTATACATAGATGGCTATACTTGTACTAAATCACTAATAAGCCAATTATGAGTACTGCCTGTTTTGCCTGTTTACCCTTTTCCTTGATTTTCAGAAATATTTTATGTTATCTTATATTGCTGTTACTAATGTCTATAATATTATAGTAATTATACTGTCTATAATAAAGATAATACCATCAATATTCATAGTATTAGTAAAAAAAAAAAATTTCCTGCCAATTCAAGAAAGGTGAAATCAAGTAAGGTCACAAGGTCTACTAATTGACATTAAGCAGGAGCCATCTATGTGCAGAGATTTTTCACACACACACACAAAAAAAAAAGAAGGAAAAAAAGAGAGAAAGAGAAAGAGAAAGAGAAAGAGAAAGAGAAAGAGAAAGAGAGAGAGAGAGAGAGAGAGAGAGAGAGAGAGAGAGAGAGAGAGAGAGAGAGAGAGAGGAGAAGAGAGAGAGAGAGAGAGAGAGAGAGAGAGGGAGAGGGAGAGGGAGAGGGAGCACAGCATTTTTCCGGTGGCATTGGGTTAGCTCAATGCTGCTGGGAAAGTGCTGTGACCATTTTAGAATTTTTTGTGAAAAGTCTCTGCACATAGATAGCTCTGCAAGTGCTTAGCCACAAAGGAGTCAGTTTGTAACCTTTATGACCTTACCTGACTTCACCTTTCCTTGAATTGGTGGGAACCTTTTTTTTTTTTTTTTTATTAATGCTATGAATGTCGATGGTGTTATTTTTATTATAGTGATGATAATTACTGTAATGTTATTGACATTAGTAAATATAAGAAAACATAAAATATATTTGAAGAAATAGGAAAAGGGTAAATAGGTGAGTACTCATAATTGGGTCATTGGTGACTTAATACTCGCGGAGCCCTCTATGTGTAAGAGCAATTAATAAAATAAACTCACAATGGGCACGACATTTATGTACATGCCATGCCCGTCGTATACTGAAGATACCTATTAGGCTCACATAAGCTTAAGGCCTGTATTTTGGGCCATGTGATGGCAGTTAAGCATCTGGATCCATTGGGTTAAGGTCACCAAGAATTTCCGATTCTGCTACAAAAGTCAACCCTTTCATGTATTTAATGATAGTAATAAATTGCAAAAAGAGAGCGGAAGTGGTATTTGAGGTTGTGAATAATATTTAACAACCTTAATTTTCATTTCAGGTTGAGCGTGCAAAGATCCGCGTTGAATACTGTATCCGAGAAGATTATTTGGTTGAGGGTATGGAGATGACAGAATTGTACTGCGACATGATATTGGCTCGTTTTGGCATCATAGAACAAAGCAAGTGAGTAATTTGTAAAGAATATAGCAGTATGCTTTATAAATATTGCTACAGTAGTGATTCAGGAAAGCTGTACATTGCTGATGCTAAAGTTTTTGGTACCAGTGGACTTCTCAAGATGTCTTGTGTCAGTAATTTTATTCTGCAAAAAATGTTAATGGCAATGACAGTATTTGGCAGTATTTGGGATGGTGAGGCATCAAGCCTGTCAGCCAATTGGTTAAGGCAAAATAAAGTCTAGTCATGTATATTCTGGTAGACTCCATGGTGATTTATTTATTTATTTATTTATTTATTTATTTATTTATTTATTTATATTTTTGCTTATGGTGGAGCACTTATAGGGTTGGAGGTGCAACTACCCCTTAATTTTATGCTGCCCCCTAGTACCAGCTTTCTTGGAGCTAACCATTTCCCAGGAGTATTTTGGGGGCCCCCTGACTGACAGACTGCCAATATAACTCCAATAACTATTATACATGGACAGTAGATATCAGTAATGATTGATTGGTACTTTGATTTGTTAGTATCAGCACAACTTTTTTGAATAGTTACCATTTCTGTTTTTTTCTCTTTTTTTCTTTTTTCTTGTGATTTGTTCTAGAATATATTGCTTTTACTTCATAATAGTATATTATGTAGCTTTTACCTTTTTGTATTTATGCATTTATATAAAGTTATGTATATGCTTTCATATAAAGTGGTCAAATTATTAAAATTAATGATTTTTTTTTGTATGACTTTATTTTAATGGCTACTCTTATAATGAAATAATTTATATATGAAAAGATATTAGAGCATGAATCTTGTGAAGGAAAATGTTTGATTAGGTCACATATTTGCTTGTGTTTATTTGGTTTAGGGATGATTGCCTATAGTATAGCAGATATTTTTTAATGAATTATATATTCACTCATGGACAAAACTCTATATGTTAGGGAAATTAAAGTTATGATATGATATTTATCTAGTTATATTTATTGAATATAATTGTTTCAGGGAGCTAGAAGCAGGTCTTGCAGAGTCCATATCATCTGTGATTTGGGTGACCCCACAGCTTGCAACAGAGGTTGCTGAACTTAAAGTAATCTGTGACCAGCTGACACGAAAGTTTGGAAAACCCTATGCTATGGTATGTAAATTTTTCATGGATTTGTGTTTTTTCTTTTTAAATTATTGTGCAGTACCATTATTATGTTACTCATAATTGTGAGAACTATGCAGTTTTGATAATAATTTTTGTCTATCTTGGTAGGCCTGTCAGAGCAAGGAAGTGTCTACCATAAGTGAACGTCTGATTCACAAGATGAGTGTCCAAGCACCGCCCAAAATAATGGTTGAAAAGTATCTTGTTGAGATTGCAAATAATTACAACATTGAGTATGAACCGGACCCACAGGTAAATTCCATTGATTTATTAGTGAGTATTTGTGAATGTGACATTCAGTGCTCTATATAAAATCTTGTGACCCTTTTAGGACATTTAGATATTACGGCAGTACTAGAATACTTGCAACATTCCAAATAATGAAAATAAAAAAAAGGTTAGTACCTCAAGAACAGAAATAATAACCAAATATTTTCATTCACTTTTCCATATTAGGTAATGAGCGATTCCCAATGCGAGTCCCTCATTAACCTCGATGAGAAGAACAACCTGGGTAACAACAGCATCTCGGCTCCAGTAGGCGGAGTGCAGATGAATATTCCTCCTGCAGGATTTGTTGGGTATCCTGGACAGCCAATGGCCCCCTTTCGCATATCCTCAGTCACAGGTATGGGGGAACGACCAGTGTAGGGGGGAATAATTTTGTCAGATTGTTTTGTTTTTGTTTGATTTTGTTTGGCACTAATGTCTTGTGTGGTGAAGTATGTTTTTTATTATTTATTATAATTCATAAAGTGAAGAATAAAACATGAATCATTTCAGAATATTGGCATTAGAATAGAAATGGTTATGTTTTTCAAGTTATGCTAAAATTGTACATATGTGTATTTTTATAATCATATTAGCATCACAAGAGAAAAGATAGTTATAGTAAATATCAGTAATTAATGTAATGCTAGAATATTAATTGCTTTTAGGAATAGGAAATGCACTTTCTATCTGATTTTCTGGCTATTTTTGGTCTCATTTGCCATTATTTCTATCTTTTAGTCTTGTGAGTGTTAAAGTCCTTGATTTTATGTTTACATTGGCAAGCCATTTTAAATAATCATTATACCATTAGTCATTTTTACCCTTTTCAGTTTTCATAAAATATTTGCTGTGATTGGTTTATATCCTATGATATGTTTGAATATTCTTTCTACTTGTCATTTCTGTGAATTTCATCAGAATTTGTTCTTATCTGTCATTAGGCTATGCTTTGCTCAAGGTTTTTGTATAGAGTAAACACTTGATCCTTTTATTAATAGCTTTTGTTCGGAAGAGCTACATCCAGACTTGATTTATTATCAGAGCTGTTGTTTATCTATCTTAAACAATTTTTCAACAAGGCTGTAAGATATTAGCATTCTAGTTTTTGTATCCTATTCTAGGATTATTCTAGAATTATTCTAGAATTATCCTTTTGTATATAGGTCCCTTGTTTTCAGAAGGTATTTCATACTACCACAGTTTCAGTCAATATTGCTGTTAGAATTAAGATGTAAATGAAACTGTATATTCGAGCTTATTGTATAAACTTCATTATAGGGAGAGCTGTTGGTTTTTATATGTACTTCAAGCTTTGTTTCTGAAAGAATATATCATTTTGAGGGGAAAAAATCCCTTCTGCCTAAGCAAAAGAAAAATGTGTATGATATCTAATGGAAATACTGTTCTGTTGTATATACCATTGCTTTGTTTTCTTTTTGGGTAAGAGTGAATATTGTATGCCTGGAAACTGGAATTGCTTTTTGATGTTTGTTTACCATAAAAAAGTGCCATTCTTTGGCTTGTAAACTGAATTTTTCAAATTCTTAGAGACAGAAGTAGCTAAGTGATTATTTCTTTCTTTGGGGTCATATTTTTTCTCCTTTAATTTGTCAATAGAAGTTGTCCTTTTCTGTTCTGCAAGCAGTGTTTTTCTTCATCTTCATGTTGTTGTGTACAGTGTTTTTTTTATTTTGGACAATATGAAGAATTTCCCTACAAGAAATGTATGCTTTGCTATTGTATTTCAGTGTTTGGACTATTTCATCATTTAATTGATATTTCAAAATGAAACTTGGCAGACTGTAAGGTAAATTTAGTAACATGTTTTTTTTTTTTTTTTTATTCATTTATTTTTTTTTGTAGTTTTGACTTTAGGTAGGCATTTGCATGAGTATTTTGTTTGTTTACATTTGTTTTATGATTTGCATTGTTATTAATTGTTATTTGTTGCTTTTGAATGTCCCATGGCTTTCATAAAGAATTCTGG
Organism: Penaeus monodon; assembly: GCF_015228065.2. Lineage (NCBI taxonomy): Eukaryota > Metazoa > Arthropoda > Malacostraca > Decapoda > Penaeidae > Penaeus > Penaeus monodon. The sequence continues at coordinate 4,832,500 of NC_051392.1, read as the reverse complement.
AATGTTAGTGCAGAATGCAGCAACTGCTTTTTAAGAAATTCTTTGAAAAGTAAGTGGAGAGAATGATATAAAATTTATAATGTAGAATATAAAATCTTTGAAGCTGAAGTGTGATACTCTCCCTCCCAACTATCAATATATTTTGTATAAGATAAGAATTAGGTTTAAGTCCTAGTCTAAGGCTGACTGCAGCAATGATTAGAATGAAGTCAACATCATAATCTATGCCAGGTGCCGCTACCTTCACAGTCCCTTCAAGAGGGACAGGGATTCCACAACAGCTCCAGTTTGATGCCTCACCCTGATCAAATTCTGCAGCCAGTTCCTGTTCCAGTTCCAACACCACATTTACCAGCAACACCAAAGAGTTCATCTCCAAAGATGGGAGGGAATCTCAGTCTTCCCTCTATTCTAGTCACAAATCCTCAGTCTCTTACAAACTGCTTTGAAGAGTTTACCCAAACTGTGGAGGATCACAAACCTGACATCATTGTTGTCAGTGAGACATGGTTTTCGGAAACTCGGCCAGCCACCAACTACACCCTTGACGGATACAAAATGTTTAATGATGACAGAGAGGGCAGAGGTGGGGGTGTAGCTGTGTATGTTCTCGATTGCCTTCACCCAAATGAAATAAAGCTTGATGCTCCCCCAGAACTAGAGTGTGTCTGGGTGGAGGTGGATAGAAAGCTGGTAATATGTGGACTGTACCACCCTCCAAGAGCAGCCACAGGACCATTGCTGATGGAACAGATTGTTAACTCCGTCCTGGACATTCGAAGCTTTAGACCAGACATTGCTATTGCTATTGCAGGAGATTTCAACAACTTGCACCAAGGCCGTCTCTGTGCAGGTCTAGAAATGACCAACCTTGTGCAAGAACCCACACATATGAACTCGATTATTGATTTGGTATTAACTGACCACCCAGAGTGTTACAAGAAACCTATTTTGCTGCCACCAGTGGGGCAGAGTCGTCATCACTGTGTTCTAGTGCTGCCAAAGACTGCGGAAAATGATAGTGTCCAAATGGTATTGTGGTTAAACTAGCAGGGGTGTTGAAGTGACCTTCTGCAATGTTGCCTGTGCTTTGCCTAAGGATTTTAAACAATATGTTTCATATGCTTGTTAAAGTGATGGCATTTTCTTTTGCTTATCCAGAATTTGCTTTGCATTTAATGCTTTGTTGGATATATAGAATTCATGTAATTTTTATGTATTTCTTATGGTATTATTTCACTCTAAAGTGGAAGTAAATGTGTTCTGAAACTTAAAGAGAATCAAATTGATTTCAGGATCCTGCTAGTACAGTGTTCAACTTGCCCAGTGTTCCGGGGCAAGCACCATATCCTCAGGCGCCATACCCAGGGGGAGCCACAGGGTACAACATCCCTCCAGGTGGACCCCAGAACTTCCCCCCAGGTGGACCCCCTCCCCCTGATCCTGGAGCTGACCCTCTCCCTCCCAAGATCAACAACATGGATGTGAGTTGACCTGTGCCTTAGGGTTGTTAGTTTTATGTGCTGGATTATGTGTGTAATTGCTAGAGCTTTCTTTTTTGTGTCCTTTATTTTGATATCCCTATAGAAAGAAAAAATGATGTATGAAAAGAATATTTATGTATATAGTTGTTTATATGCATATATTGTGTATGTATATATGTATGTTTACATATTGATGTAAGTACATGTGTAATATTAAGAACAATAGGGAAAAAAGTGAAATATAGATATTTCTAGAAGTAAATGAGATCATTTGAAAAATACATAGGAATTAGTAAATGATATACTAGCAACCAAAAAAGAAAAATTGGTCCATTAAAAGAAAAGACATTGATAAACATATTTTAGAAAGTAAATAAAAGATACATTTTAGAAAGGAAATTAATTAATACACAAATAGTAAAAAATAAAAAATCATGTGCGTGTTTGCTTAACACAGGAAGAAGCTTTGTATATTATACAGTAATTCCTCAGGTGAAGCCATACAATATTTTTATAAGAACTATTACATAATGCAGTAACTGGCTGGAAACATATTTCAGAGATTTTTTTTCTGAATCTCCTAATCAAACTTCAAAGAAATGTATATGTGAAAGAAAACTCTTGTTCCAGTTCTGAGTAAAGTAGTTTGAATAATATACCCCTTTACTTT
>NC_051392.1:4825018-4830246 GCF_015228065.2 Penaeus monodon | reverse complement strand
GAAACTGAAATTTATCGGGTCAGAGTCTAAAAAATTAGTTTTTCATGTATCTAGCTGTAATCTTGTCACATGAGGAGAGCTGGTTTCCTCTCCAACAAATGACAACATTTTACTGTTGTTCTATTTTTTCCCTAAAAGCCACATAATCACATTATTGTGTGAAAGGACAGTGGAAATATTTGATTTTCACTGGATATCTGTGGTGGCCTGCATGATTCACAAGCATATTGGAATATGGCCTGTATTTATTTATTTATTTTTTTTTTTCCAAATTTTTAATGTTGGTTTTGCTAATGCCTCAGTGCATTTTTTTTCTTTCACTAAGGACTAAACTCCATTCATTAAGTTTTTTTTTTTTTTTTTAACAGATTTAAAAGTTACAGAAAGTATAACCCTTTCCCTCAATCCCAGAATATATATAGTTTCTGAAACTTCTATATATAATCTTCATGCTATTTATAGCAGATTTTTGTTTCACTTATTACCTCAGTCGTATGTGAATACTAGTGAATAGTTGAAAGCAAATAACAGAATTTGAATGCATCTAATATTTATTGAATGAGTTTCCATAAATGTGACAGAAATACTTTTGGCATGAATTTTCTTCTCCGTGCACTCTTTTCTGTACAACAAAAAGCATATTGTGGTGATAAACGATAAGATATCCTATGGGCTCTTACATGAATTGATACTCTGTTGTAGAACATTTTAAGGTGACTTACGAAAGTATATTGAAAGTACATTTTTCATAATTTAGTAATGATTTCATTTACTCTGAGGGAATTGAACACATGAATAGATATGTCTATTTTGATTTATTACTTTATAGTATTTTTGTTCTAATTAATGAGGATAATATAAAGTTTTGAATGCTTAATGTCAGTCTGTTGACAGTGGCATGAGAGTGCTCACATCTTGTTTTTATCTTCCAAGATACAGGGTTCGTGATGGTGCAAGGGACCACATATTGGACAGACCTATTTGTGCGGCACTTTCTCTTCCAAACGGATCGGTCCACAGATGCTGATGACTTATTATTTTTTATCCGAAAGAAACAGCTTAAAGGCTCTCGTTATATTCCAAAGTACCAGGTATGTACATTGTGTATTTTCTGTTTATGTCTGTAGACATGTATTTAACCTCAGGAAGGCTATGATGTGATCTGCACAGTTTATAAACTACACCAGAATTTATTTTATTAAATTGTATGAAATATATATATATATATATATATATATATATATATATATATATATATATATATATATATATATATATATATATATATATATAGATATATAATATATATATATATATATATATATATATATATATATATATATATATATATATATATATATATATATATATATATATATATATATATATATATATATATATATATATATATATATATATAATTTTTTTTTTTTTTTTTTTTTTTTTTTAATAGACTGTTCAGATTTATGAAGCAAAATCTCTCCCAGGAACTTGTACATTCTCACAGGTTTTGTGGTTTTATGTGCAGTGGCTCATTTAGCATTCAGAATGTTTCATGAAAGGATGTGAGGTTCTTTTTGTCCTGAAAATATAACACACTGTATAGATATTTGGGTGTTTATGCACACATACATATATATATATTTATATATTTTAGCATCCATTTACCTATATAGGCATATAGTTGGGTAGGGTGTTTGTGTCTGCATATGTTAGTATTACTATTTTATTTTTTCAATCTCATCAGACTGAGGTAGAAGTGTATAGGCGTGACAGCAGGAAGCTCCCCATTGGTGATCCTGACATAGATTGGGAAGAAACTGTATACTTGAATCTCATAATACACCAATTCGACTACACCCTTACACTAGCTGTATGTACTCGTACAAGCCCAAAGGACCTGCAGGTGCTCCGACGACACTCTCAGGCAAGTCATTAGAGAACAAACGTTGCGATTTGAATCCGTGATATTGTGGTATATAGAGGTACTGGGGAATAAAATCATTTTTTTCTTTTTCTTGTATATCATCCTTCTTCCTCACTGACTTCTTTTCCTTCTGATGTGATGGTGGTTGATTTGTAACTAGATGAATACTTCTCATAATACTTACATTACTTTTATTGATACTGTAGTGTAGATTAATTACTTTTTATTTAAATGCATTATGAATACATGAACAGAAAGCATTACATAATTCTTGTAATGCTTGCTTAGATTTAATGGTATTGTTACTGTAGATTGATTACTTTGTACTTATATACATCATGCATATGTTAACAGAAAGTGTATGCAAGTCCCAGTAGGCGCCGCATGGACACCAAGGGAGAAGTTGAGGAAATAACATACCCTAGTGTATGCTTCCACGTTGATAACTTTGATGAAGTAAGTATTTTTTACTTGTGGTTTGTTCCTTTATTTGGACTGTTGATAAGTATTATTAGGTGATAAGTACTACTAACTGTATTGGTTTATTTTTGTGATTTAGGGTTATCTGTATTTTATCTGAAGTGGCTATCACTAGTAAATATTTATGGTTTTCATGCCTGTGAATAAAGGTATTGAAAGATTACTAGATAACTTGTTATGCATAAGGACTATATGTCATATGTTTTCCTATAGTACTTTAAGTATAATAAAGAAAAAAAAAATCTTTTTATTTACTAGGTATTTGCTGACATGTTAGTACGTGATGGTGAGATGGTTTGCGTTGAACTGGTTGCCTCAGATCATGCAGGAACACGTCAGGCTGTCATATTTTTAGGGTCAATCAGATATGATGCTCTCAAACGAGTGTATGATGCCAGGGTAGGTACTGAGAACCTTTGTTCTTATTCTTTTTTCTGTTAAAATATTTTTACTAATATTGTATTGATTTTACTTTGTGTGTGTGTGTGTGTGTGTGTGTGTGTGTGTGTGTGTGTGTGTGTGTGTGTGTGCACACATGTTTGTTTGTGGCTGTGCTGTGTAGGTGTGTTTGTTTGTTAATTTGTGGTTGTGGGTGTGTACGAGTAGTTGAATATTTGTTTACTCAAAAAGATTTAAGCCAAACTTTTTTCTTATTGGAAGTGTTCTCATCCAACAACCAGGCAAGTTTGAGTAGCAAGGTGGCTCAGAGGATGATGATGGGTCTCTTTGCTGGGAACAGCAACCAACGCATAGAATTTGTGCGCATGAAGGGACCACAAGGGAAGGGCCATGCAGAAATGGCTGTGACCAAGCCAAAAGGTGAGTTGCTTTCTCTTGAAAATTAAACCATATGTAGGCAAATATGTGTGTGTGTGTGTGTGTGTGTGTGTGTGTGTGTGTGTGTGTGTGTGTGTGTGTGTGTGTGTGTGTGTGTGTGTGTGTGTGTGTGTGTGTGTGTGTGTGTGTGTGTGAGAGGTGTGTGTGTGTAATATATAAATATATATATATATATATATATATATATATATATATATATATATATATATATATATGTGTGTGTGTGTGTGTGTGTGTGTATATGTATATGTGTATTTCATAATTCATAATAAGTTTTATCTCATAGGTTCAGGCGTAGAGACTCCAACCTCTGAGCCTGGTGTGAGTTTAACAGACATGTGGGATTCCGACTGGGATGACGAGCCAGAGGATAGGTTCATCTATCGGCACCAAGTAAGGAGAAGCTGTGTTCAGTTTTATAGATGTATTATAGTGGAAATTTCAGGCATTGTGCTTTTAGTGATGTAGAAATTTTGAATATTGATTGGAGCTCAGAACAGTATTTTCTTTTGATTCTGGTGTAATGAATAATGAAATTTAGCCTTTTTTTCTTTTATGTTGAGAAAAATAGATAAATAAAGGTGCTTTTTGTTGTGTCATTTCCACAATAGCTTAAAAGTAAGGATATGTGAATAGGAGTCTGTAATTTTCCACCATCTGAATCATATAAGTAGAAAAGAATGAGGTAGCAATGTAAGGCACAGAGCCACTGATCTTTTTGTGTTATGTGGTAGCGCCGACTGAGTGACCCAAGTGCCAACTTCAACACTTTCATCAACTCTGGTTGGAAGTCTCGTTCTGAGGGAGCCAGGTCGCGCTCTGAGAACGAGGGGCTTGATATTTTTGCTGATGGCCTTTACGAAATTGAGTCAGGAGATGTGCGAGATGGTGAGTGTGCTGCATGTTTACAGGTATTATATTTCAGGAGGAAGGAAAGTGACAAGATGAGGAACGTAACTTTGTAGTTGGCTATTTTCCATCAAAAGCTTTCATAATTTTATTGTATTTTGTGCTTAGCTTTGCTGTGCTGCATTGAGTTCCATAGATTTGACCAAAAAAAACAAAAAAACAGAATGACGACAAGATTTTACGTAAGGATATAGGCAGCTGCATATGTGTAATTACCTGCAGGTGTCAGTGTTGTTTTTGGGCTCTTAGTAAAATATTTTTGTTGGCCTTTAAAAACTAAATACAGTGATACTGCATAAGTAGATCATTTAGCAGGTAAACTGATATAGATAGTTCCACATTTAAACCTCTACTAGAACGAGTATGTGGCTTTATTTGACTGACTGTAGTAGAATGTTTAGATAACCACAAGGAAACTGGTGTGGTGTTTCATTTGATTTCTTTAACTTTATATTATGAATTGTTCATTTTACTTGTCTTACTTGTAGTATTTTTTTGTTCATTGCATTTATTATTCTTGTTTGTAAATATGAGATAGAGGATGGGACCCTGCATGAAATGAAACTGGTGTTTTGATGATTTAGAAATCACTGTGAGTATGTAAAAAAAAAATCATATAAGAATAGAAAATAAGCATTACTGGGCATGCTAAAAAAAATAAATAAATAAATAAGTAAGTAAATAATAACATTACAAAATTGTACTCATTTTTCAAAGGCATGGGTACAGAAATATTCACTCAGATTAAGAATCACAAATACTTTTAATGCAACAAAAAATTATCACTGTCAGCTAATGCAAATATATAAGTAATGTGAAAGTAGGTCAGTGCCTGAATTTGTTTTATGAGGAAATAAATAAGCATACAGTAGATAGAAATAGTATGATTCATGAATAAAATAAGGTTGGAAAATGGAAAATTAAAATTACAGAAGGCAGGTATTTCCATTGTAAAAATATATACAGGGATATGATATCAGGAAACACGCCATGTTCATGAGGAACCGAAACAACAGAAAGAGCTAGGTAAATTATGGTATTTATTTATAAACAAAAACAGAAAGAGCTAGGTAAT
>NC_051392.1:4818249-4824918 GCF_015228065.2 Penaeus monodon | reverse complement strand
CAGGGCTCATAGATTTCATGAAAGGATGTGAGGTTCTTTGTCCTGAAAATATAACACACTGTATAGATATTTGGGTGTTTATGCACACATACATATATATATTTATATATTTTAGCATCCATTTACCTATATAGGCATATAGTTGGGTAGGGTGTTTGTGTCTGCATATGTTAGTATTACTATTTTATTTTTTCAATCTCATCAGACTGAGGTAGAAGTGTATAGGCGTGACAGCAGGAAGCTCCCCATTGGTGATCCCGACATAGATTGGGAAGAAACTGTATACTTGAATCTCATAATACACCAATTTGACTACACCCTTACACTAGCTGTATGTACTCGTACAAGCCCAAAGGACCTGCAGGTGCTCCGACGACACTCTCAGGCAAGTCATTAGAGAACAAACATTGCGATTTGAATCTGTGATATTGTGGTATATAGAGGTACAGGGGAATAAACTCATAGTTTTCTTTTTCTTGTATATCATCCTTCTTCCTCACTGACTTTTTTTTCCTTCTGATGTGATGGTGGTTGATTTGTAACTAGATGAATACTTCTCATAATACTTGCATTACTTTTATTGATACTGTTGTGTAGATTAATTACTTTTTATCTAAATGCATTATGAATACATGAACAGAAAGCATTACATAATTCTTGTAATGCTTGCTTAGATTTAATGGTATTGTTACTGTAGATTGATTACTTTGTACTTATATACATCATGCATATGTTAACAGAAAGTGTATGCAAGTCCCAGTAGGCGCCGCATGGACACCAAGGGAGAAGTTGAGGAAATAACATACCCTAGTGTATGCTTCCACGTTGATAACTTTGATGAAGTAAATATTTTTTACTTGTGGTTTGTTTCTTTGTTTGGACTGTTGATAAGTATTATTAGGTGATACTACTAACTGTATTGGTTTATTTTTGTGATTTAGGGTTATCTGTATTTTATCTGAAGTGGCTATCACTAGTAAATATTTATGGTTTTCATGCCTGTGAATAAAGATATTGAAAGATTACTAGATAACTTGTTATGCATAAGGACTATATGTCATATGTTTTCCTATAGTATTTTAAGTACAATAAAGAAAAAAAAATCTTTTTATTTACTAGGTATTTGCTGACATGTTAGTACGTGATGGTGAGATGGTTTGCGTTGAACTGGTTGCCTCAGATCATGCAGGAACACGTCAGGCTGTCATATTTTTAGGGTCAATCAGATATGATGCTCTCAAACGAGTGTATGATGCCCGGGTAGGTACTGAGAACCTTTGTTCTTATTCTTTTTTCAGTTAAAATATGTTTACTAATATTGTATTGATTTTACTTTGTGTGTGTGTGTGTGTGTGTGTGTGTGTGTGTGTGTGTGTGTGTGTGTGTGTGTGTGTGTGTGTGTGTGTGTGTGTGTGTGTGTGCACATGTTTGTTTGTGGCTGTGCTGTGTGGGTGTGTTTGTTTGTTAGTTTGTGGTGTACGAGTAGTTGAATATTTGTTTACTCAAAAAGATTTAAGCCAAACTTTTTTCTTATTGGAAGTGTTCTCATCCAACAACCAGGCAAGTTTGAGTAGCAAGGTGGCTCAGAGGATGATGATGGGTCTCTTTGCTGGGAACAGCAACCAACGCATAGAATTTGTGCGCATGAAGGGACCACAAGGGAAGGGCCATGCAGAAATGGCTGTGACCAAGCCAAAAGGTGAGTTGCTTTCTCTTGAAAATTAAACCATATGTAGGCAAATGTGTGTGTGTGTGTGTGTGTGTGTATGTGTGTGTGTGTGTGTGTGTGTGTATATATATGTGTGTGTGTGTGTGTGTATATGTGTATTTCATAATTCATAATAAGTTTTATCTCATAGGTTCAGGCGTAGAGACTCCAACCTCTGAGCCTGGTGTGAGTTTAACAGACATGTGGGATTCCGACTGGGATGACGAGCCAGAGGATAGGTTCATCTATCGGCACCAAGTAAGGAGAAGCTGTGTTTAGTTTTATAGATGTATTATAGTGGAAATTTCAGGCATTGTGCTTTTAGTGATGTAGAAATTTTGAATATTGATTGGAGCTCAGAACAGTATTTTCTTTTGATTCTGGTGTAATGAATAATGAAATTTAGCCTTTTTTTCTTTTATATTGAGAAAAATAGATAAATAAAGGTGCTTGTTGTTGTGTCATTTCCACAATAGCTTAAAAGTAAGGATATGTGAATAGGAGTCTGTAATTTTCCACCATCTGAATCATATAAGTAGAAAAGAATGAGGTAGCAATGTAAGGCACAGAGCCACTGATCTTTTTGTGTTATGTGGTAGCGCCGACTGAGTGACCCAAGTGCCAACTTCAACACTTTCATCAACTCTGGTTGGAAGTCTCGTTCTGAGGGAGCCAGGTCGCGCTCTGAGAACGAGGGGCTTGATATTTTTGCTGATGGCCTTTACGAAATTGAGTCAGGAGATGTGCGAGATGGTGAGTGTGCTGCATGTTTACAGGTATTATATTTCAGGAGGAAGGAAAGTGACAAGATGAGGAACGTAACTTTGTAGTTGGCTATTTTCCATCAAAAGCTTTCATAATTTTATTGTGTTTTGTGCTTAGCTTTGCTGTGCTGCATTGAGTTCCATAGATTTGACAAAAAAAAAACAAAAAAAAAACAGAATGACGACAAGATTTTACGTAAGGATATAGGCAGCTGCATATGTGTAATTACCTGTAGGTGTCAGTGTTGTTTTTGGGCTCTTAGTAAAATATTTTTGTTGGCCTTTAAAAACTAAATACAGTGATACTGCATAAGTAGATCATTTAGCAGGTAAACTGATATAGATAGTTCCACATTTAAACCTCTACTAGAACGAGTAGTGTGGCTTTATTGACTAACTGGTAGAATGTTTAGATAACCACAAGGAAACTGGTGTGGTGTTTCATTTGATTTTTTTAACTTTATATTAGAATTGTTCATTTACTTGTCTTACTTGTAGTATTTTTTGTTCATTGCATTTATTATTCTTGTTTGTAAATATGAGATAGAGGATGGGACCCTGCATGAAGTGAAACTGGTGTTTTGATGATTTAGAAATCACTGTATGTAAAAAAAAATCATATAAGAATAGAAAATACTTAAACATTACTGGGCATGCTAAAAAAAAAATAAATAAATAAGTAAGTAAATAATAACATTACAAAATTGTACTCATTTTTCAAAGACATGGGTACAGAAATGTTCACTCAGATTAAGAATCACAAATACTTGTAATGCAACAAAAAATTATTCACTGTCAGCTAATGCAAATATTAAGTAATGTGAAAGTAGGTCAAGTGCCTGAATTTGTTTATGAGGAAATAAATAAGCATACAGTAGATAGAAATAGTATGATTCATGAATAAAATAAGGTTGGAAAATGGAAAATGAAAATTACGAAGGACAGGTATTTCCATTGTAAAAATATATACAGGGGATATGATATCAGGAACACGCCAGTGTTCATGAGGACCGAAACACAGAAAGGCTAGGTAAATTATGGTTTTATTTATAGAACAATTATAGGTATTATTGCAGAAGTTGAATAGGAAATGTTGGGTGAAGATGTATTATAACTGGTGAAAACTAAATATTCAAATATATTATTAAACAGAGAAGGCGCAAATGATTTCATGTTATTGTTGTTATTGATGTGATAAACATATATTGATATTAGTGATATATGCTCCCTCAGTTTCATATTTCATTTGCTCTTGGGAATATGGGATGTTCAAATTAATTTAGTTTATGATTAAAAGCTGTTTGTCAGGATACTGCTCTGTCCTCTTTTCGCTAGATTCATTTATACATTCTCTTTTACTTCTCTTGTTTCTTATACATTTTCTTCCTAAATGAGTATTTAACATAGGTGAATTTACTCTTTTATTGAAGATATATGAGGAGTTAGAGTGCCTGAGTAGCTTGACAGTGAAGGATAAAATGGTAGATTTTGGCTGCATACTGTGAAGGATGTACATATGCTCATATGCAGCGCTTAATCTTTTGTGTGCCTTTGCATGGTCACAGTGCTCATTGAAGAGTGTTGAAAGAGTGCCAGAAAATGAATGCATGAATTATTTTGCGTGCATCGTTTGCTGCGTTTGTGAGCATGTGTAGATGCATGTTAATTTCCAATTGACTTAAGCAGGGAGGATGGACCCTGCATATTTTTTTCAGCTCTTTTCAAGAGATAAAGGAACCAATTGTAGAGGTGATTTGAGTTGATGTGATATAATTTTTTTTATCATATGAAGCAATATTTTAGGCATAGAAAAGGATGAACTTTCTTCGATGACATCTTGAAACTTTAAAGGTATAGATGTAATTACGAGCAAAGGACAAAGGAAGGTGAGTGATATGTGCAGAAACAATTGGAAAGTGGTGTCACCTGAGAGATGCATTGCCAATGTCAAGGCATTGTGCAGGGTGGTTATAAGAGTCAAGGCTTATTAGCTTGCCAATCTAAAACTTCATTTTTCTATTCCTCTTTCTCTTCCAATTCTCTTTGTCTTAAGCAGCACACTTTCCTTGTGGATGTTATAGCCTTGCCCTCGTTCTGTACTTGCACCTAGCTTATGTTTGCCTGAGAAGCCAGTTACGCTATGTTATGTTGGAAGGTGTTCAATTGGCATTTGATTTATGTTTATTTTTTTTCTTTTTTCTTTCTAGCTGTGTGTAGTGGTAGATGTTGTTCAGTGGTAGCATGCAACACAATACGAGAAGAGGAGGAATTGCCGCAGGAAGTGCACAGTGTGCCAAATGCCGCCACTTTCACGGGACCAGACAGTGAAATCTGGCCCACAAGTAGAAGCTAGTGAAGAGGAGCTCAGACCTCAGACACACCAGGTCCAAGCACTGAGTGTGATTCCCAACCCTCGAGCCGTCATTGGGTGTCCTCCCACACCCACCATCACGTCATGAGGGCAGTCCACTCCTCCCGTCCTGCTCTCGGTCAGAGTCACCTAACTTAGTACACACTGAGTCCAGTATCCAGGCCATGTCTCCTGTAGAGTGTACATCAGATCCTCTCTTAAACCCTGTTGCTGACTCACCTGATGATCACAGTAAACAAACACACACAGAATGTCTTCTAAGTCTCAAATGTACCTGATACCAATGAGAATACTGCCTTTCTTCATCACACAAAGATTTTGTGGTGATCGAGTCAGTGTCCAGAACTGATGTTAATTCAGAGGAAGTAGTGAGACTTCTTTTATAAGCAAAGGCATTCAGGAACAAATTTCTAAAGCCAACCAGTCCTCTTCCATACATCCTCACCTAAGTTATTTCCAAGTTTACAATGCATTCTGCAAAGCTTGGTTGCTAATAGCCAGGTGGTGCTCAGTGAATTTTGGTTGGTACAGGTGATGTCTCATCAGGAGACATCAGCTGGTGGACCAGATTCCTTAGGAAGCTTGTGTGATACTGAGATTGAGAGTGACCCAGTAGTCGATGCCAAACCTATTCCTTCCACTTCCAATATGACCGACGATCCAGATGAAATAGAAGAGGAGGAACCCCTTTTAAAAAAGCCACCTCCAGTAGGAAAAAGCCTCTCTGTCGATTCTGCTGACATGATATCTGCCGTTCCAAAAGTTGAAATTGTGGACGCAGCAACAGAATCTCTAACTGCCCTAAACCTGAGTCCTGTCAAGAGAAAGAAAAGAAGAGTCTCTGTGCCATATAGAATAACACCTGATGGCACGAAAGTTAACTTTCTCTGCGATGTCAGTATGTACCATCCACCATCTGTGTGTGTCCATTAATGCTGTAGAAAATAGTTTAGTGTCAGACCCAGGAACTAATAGATGTAGTTTAGTTGAGTTAGTATTCATCTTTTTGTGTCAGTGTTTTTTTATATTTTATTTATTTGTTATATATTTATGTTTACTCTTATCCTGAGTTGGCTTTATCTGCTTGCTTGAAACTCTAATATCATTATGCAGTCTGCTTGAATCAGTCTCTAACTATAAAATGTCTATTTTCTAGGTTTAAGGATCCTGTTTCTGAGAAAGTTATTATCATTTGAAATATTAATTTATGGTTACACCAATACTAACAACAACAACTACATTTTCATATTATGTACCTTTCCATACCACTTACTGCCTGTTTTTATTATTATTATTATTATTGTTTCTTAGACTCGGCTGTTCTCCACCTTAACAAGAACAGGCATGTTAGTGCTGTAGAAATGCCTCTCACTAGAACTGGACTTGTGTTGTTTGGTTTGTGTCAAAGCAAAGACAGTGCACCTCTTTGAGTCAGAATTACTCCTCTTATAGTATTCTGTGTTTGTGTAACTTTATTTTTAGGTGATTGATGTAAGCTTAGTTTGATTATCATTCAGTTCATTTCCTTTTTTATCTCTTTTGTAATTACTAACCTTTTAAAACTTAGTGTATTTCACCGATACATGATGTAGTGTGGATTATTCTGAACCATGAAAATTTGAGATATGCCAAGGAGAAATTATGAATTGCAAAAATTTTTATTTATATTTAAGTATGGAGATAATGTCTTATGTTCTTGACTGTTTTCCCATTTAAAGATCAAATTTTAAAAACACTACAGTTTTTGTATTTAGTCCTAGCCATGCAGAAAGAGTAAATAGATTCATTTTACTCATTCTTTGCATAGCTACAGTTGCACCATGTAT
>NC_051392.1:4785749-4813249 GCF_015228065.2 Penaeus monodon | reverse complement strand
CGTTCTTTATTGGGCTCACTTCCATACACCTAGCATGATCAGATTTTTCTTTCCAAAGGAAATGTCACAGATACTGCAGAGATTTAGTGCTGTTTCCGTTTATTTTGTCTTGCACCGTTGTAGCATTAATAATAATATTTATATATTATAATTTCTTTTTTTATTATTATTTTTTTTTACTATTATTATTACTCTTTCTCTGTTTCTTGTAGATGATAGTGTGTAAGAAAAGTCTGATCATGTTGAAAGTGTTAGCTTCCTTATTATTCCACTTGTCACAAAGAGTGTATACTACTGATATAAAGCTGTGAATTAAATAGGGTTATTTAAGATATTAAATGTTAAAGGTGTTTGAGATATAGAAGAAAGCAGAACTTCATATGGAATATTTATTTGTATTCTGACAAAAGCTACAGATAGGTGTAGACAACCATATTTTCTTGTTTTATTATATTTCTATTCCATGTCAGGGAGTGGTAATGAGAATTTAGGCAATTTTGCTGCAGTATCTTCAGCACCTGATGACCTTCGAAGTACCTTGACCCAACACCTATGTAGCACAATGTCTTTTTATACAATTTTTATGCCCTGGGACACTGGTCAGTGCTGAAGGTAAACCTGTCTGCTGTTATATAATGTGGGGAATAAAGAACTTCAGATATAATTTTTAAGAATTTAGCCAGAGTTCAAACAAATGTCACGTCTTGAACAGTTGACATATTAAGCATGATCGTGCTGAACAAACAAGATACAAGATACAAAAAGCTCAAGCTGTGAGTAAGAGTCTGAGCTCAAGATGTAAATACCTCAACCCAAAAAAATAAATTAAAATAAAAATAAGATATGAGAACAGTTATACCCATTTTAATTTTGTTTTGTAATTTTTCAACTGTAGAAATGTAGAAGAAACCTGACTTGCATCAACACTGAACTTTTCACCTCTCATGACAATCTCTGTTTGTGACAGAGTACTTGGCAGTTACCTGATGCTTGCAGGTGTTTTAACTTCTTTTAGAAACAAGTGAACATTAACTGTAAAATCTGATGTATTGTGAAGCTTAGCACTATGAAATGAAATACTTCTCTGAGAAGCAGACTTGTAGACTGTGGGCACATGATTCTGCCTTGGTGTCTTCTTAAAGTGAAGTGATTTTCTGGATGTTTTTGAGTGATAAAAGATTTCATTCATTTTTTTCCTATATCTGTGTTTTTTTTCTCTCCCTCTCTTTCTCTCTTCTTTGTCTTCTTTACAGATGTGAGGCAGAGCCTAGTTGCAAGAGGGTTTAAGATTATCACCCCCAAAGCCTTATATTGACATTCTAATACTTGCATATGATTTTCCCTTAATATGCAGCTAAGAACTATACATATTTGGTAATCCTCCAGAGCTACAATGCAAAATTTCTTGCTACCTTTTGCATAAAGGAAACATCAAAGTGCCATATGTAGAGATGGAATGCCTGCTGTACATCTTCCATACCTGCTATGGTATTTATTGCCAAACTGCCAGAAGTATATAATACATATGATTTATTCAGAATTATGATTATTGTAAATTATCAGTCTTGATGGTGAATGTATTATTTTACATTATTGCTGTATATCCAGTGTGATGTTCTTACTCTGTGTAAATAAACAAAATTTAATTTTGAATGTTGGTTTACGATCAAAATCTCACAAAGGTTTACTAATATCTTGCATTCATTTGTAATCTTAAAAATAAGAACAGTTTTAATTCTCATTATATTCTCTGATGGTACTTGTTCCTCTGCTGTGTGGATGTGGTTTATGCAGGGCAGCTTTAATGGTACAGTTGATAAGACTACTCAGTTTGAGTTTTACTCAGATAGCAGTTGTGTAATATCTGTTTGTGCTGTTGAGATTATTGATTTTATGTTCATTTGTTCCATGAATATCATTAAGTAGTATCATTCCAATAATGTCATAAACCTGATCTCTCTTATTATTACTATGTTCATTAGCATTATGTTCATGGTCTTCACGAGTATCATTATCATAAACAATACTGTGTTAGTGTTTTTTTTATTAATATTGTTATTTTATTTTTATGATGATGATGAATAAGATGATTAAGATCCTTTTATTATCATCACCCATATTATCATCCATTATAGTTTGTTTTTGTTTTGTTATTTTGTTGTTAGTAATCATAATTGTGATTAGTCATTAATGATGATCATTAATAAATGTTTTATTTGTTATTTTCATCATTGTTTGTCATCATGATAACAGTGTTTGTTTATTCATTTTTAATGTTATTTATGATTATTATAAGCATTATTGATCACTGTTACCGATGTGTTACTGGAAAGAGAGTAGTCTGAAGTCAACAGTTCAGGAACTTTTACCAAACTGGTAAAATTGGTTCCCAATATTAATTCCTCAATTGAGATTCCCTTGCCACTCTATGCCCCAGATGTATTTTAATTTGAGGAATTGATATTGCAAAATGTATACATTTTCGTTACTTTTATTTTTTTTCCCCTATTTACGTAATTACCCAGAACATCTATAAAACAAAGAATTATTGCTCCTCATTTATTTTTATTTAGCTTAGGTTAATTCTGTTATGCCTCAGACATATAGTTTAGTCCTGCATATGCAGTCTTTACATTTTCCAGATAGCTTACTTACAGCTTGGTACTGATTTGTCAACTGTGATAAGCAGCTTGGATTAAAGAGTGGTTGGAGCATTTTTTTCTCTTTTTATTATTATACCTATAAGGGAATTAATGTTCTAAAGTATGCACCTGAATGATTTGTAATCAATAGCAAAAGTTTAGAAAAATAACTACTAAAATGAAAAAGTAACACTATACAGAATGTGAGCATTTTCTATGTGTAAGAAGGTGAGTTTTCTTTTTTTTATTATAGTATTAATAATAATAAAAAAATATATATGGAACTGCAAAATTAAGATAGGCTTGCATGCCACAGCACTCAATTTTTTCATTATTGCTTGCCCACTTTTTTCTACCATCTTGATTATGAAGAGGTTTACATCTTGATACTTTGATACTGCAGCTTTAATAAAAGAAACAGTGTAATAAAACTGATTGATTCTCTAATGAATGGCAGCATACATAATACATTAAACAATCTATTGGAATATTGCTTTATCATTGTTTGAATCAACACTTATTGCCTATGAGTAATGTATACAATAAAATTTTGTGAAACTTCTGAAGAAGTATTTCTGAAGATAAGCAGTCAATAAAAATACCTTTATACTTTATTCTTAAAATATATTAACTTATTACAAATTGTGTACACACTGTCCATTATTCTATTCAAAATTTCCTTTGTGAAATAGAGCAAAATTTTCCTAAATTTAGTAATAACCCCATACATGGAGGTAGTGGTTCTCAAACATGGTTAATTACCCTGATGAGGTTAAGAACATTTTGGTTATTAAATTTCAGGAAATTTGTGAAATTTGTAATCACATTTAAAGTCCTTAACAGTATTTATTAAAGTGAAGGGATAAAAAACTTGCCTTATATAATCAACTTATTTAAGAAAAAGTTTAGCAAACTTTAATAATGTAAGTAATTCAGACCTGGTAGGCTTTAAATGGGGTAAAACTAGAAATGAGACCCACTGCGCTAAGATTTTTTTAAGTATGAATTTTACAATTAGTCAAGATGTACATGGCAGGAACAATGCCTTATTCAAACATGCCCCAGTTTACATATGAATTCATCTAAGAAAATTAGAATGATGACTGACCGATTATTTAAAGTTATTGCCAGCATTAGTGCCTCTGGAATGATGTAGGTTCTCCTACCTGCAAAATTCTTCATTTTCCATACTGATGGTCTTCTATTGCAGACCATCACATTCACTATTTACATATTATATGGTTTTCTTATCAAATACTAAAGGACAATTTTTTTTTCCCCCTATCAAAATCATCTCAAAGTAAAAGGATCATGAAAAACAAAACTCTGGAAAAGTTGTTATATTACATATTTTGTACAGTTTCTTTATTTACTTTTTATTTACATTTGCCCCAAAGTAAAGTCTTAGAAATATCTCCCAAGTCAATTTATATTCATATTAAGCAGTTCTAATAATTATTATTTATATACATTATATTTCTCGGCCAAAATTAATTGAATACTGTAAATTATTTACATTTAATCCTCAAGAGTGCATGGCAAGTTCCAAATAAGTCTCCATGTGGCTTACATTACGGCCCGGTCCAAGCAATCCCCTCAACCGCTTTGTTCAAACAAAACCGAAAAGTTGGGAGCTGTTCACATACACAAAATCATCAGAAAATGCTATTCAGTATTTTAACTTGACTGAGTAATTGATCTGCTACCATTTAAATGATGTGGTTTGAACAAGACCTATATTTTCAGTGCCTCCACCTGGACCCCAAATAAGCAACATAAAAACTCACTTTACATACTACATGGATTAAGTTCATATACATATCTCACATAAATGTTAAGCACACGGTACCTGGTTTAGCCTTCAGCTGTACACGCGGCAGCACGCCAGAGCGCGTGAGCAGGCGTTCAGCTTAAGCAGCGGACTCCCGCCCCTATGCACTGCCGCAGTGCGCAGGAAAAAGTTTAGCAATTATTAATCTAATTTAATCCGAAGCTTTTAATGGCTAACAATTAGGAATAAAATTAATTTAACTAATATATGAAAAATCTCTCTTATCTATTTTCAAAAGTTCTAGTATTCACTTAAATAACTTTAATTTACATTTTCACACAAGGTAAACTAGAATGAACCACGCCTAAGATTTAATGACTGACAATATTAATTTCTGCGCACTTTCTTAAATGAAAAAAAATTATTAAGTATTTAATTATCTATAATTATATTATTATTAAATATAATTAATTTTTTCTATATTAAATCAAAAAATGAGGTATTCAATGTCTCATATTGTACTAAAGTTTAGCCAGTTTTAATAATGCATATAAATAAACGATATAATAATTAAAGTATTAACCAAGAAAATAAGCGAAAAAAATTAAAAAAAAATAAGTATCAATTTTTATATTTAATTAATTTAAACTTGCAGAGCTTGTACCCGCCGAGGCTAACAAGCAGCATATGATGGATACACATAGTCTTTTGCCGAGTCATTTTAAAAAAAAAATTGTAAAGAAATGCCTTAAAACAAAATAATCATATTTTTGATTTAATTTAATAACTCTAATTTTTTTTTTAAAAATTATTAATAAAGTTTGTGTCTCATTTAATACTTACCTGAATTTTAAAAAAATTCTATATCAAATGATCAAAGTTAAAAAAAAAAAACAAATTATATACAATTACAATATAATAATTCATAATCAATAATTTGTCATAAAATTACATGTTAAATCAAATATCCAATATCCATTTCATTCGTCATAAGTTTGCTAATTATGATAAAAGTAAAAGATGACTTTAAAATTAAAACAAAAAAATATTAAAATTAAATTAATATTAAATAATTTAAAAAAATAATTCAAACTCTATAGATATTTAACTATTTATAATTAGCAAATTCTTTCGTAATCACCAAAATTCCAAAAAAGTCAAAGTATAATCAATCTAAAATATAATTAAATTAACTCAAACATACATTTTATATGTTTGATTCCAAGCATTTAAGACAAGTGAAACTTATGTAAAACAAAGTTCCAGTTGTCTATGTTTACTGAAATAATATTTCCTTTTCATGCCAGTTCCTCAAAAAAAATTAAAGATGATCATAAATTACCTGAAATAAAAACAAAATTGTTCTACAACAAATGTGTTTATAGTAATTTGATGAATAATAATGTTCATTTTTATGATTGTAAAGTTGTAAACTAATGAAATGGTTCTTCGATGTTAGGCATCAGTTTGTGAATTTTCATTGCTCATTCATCTGTTAATTCTATAAGGAGTAACTTGAGAGATGAGTTGTGAGTTTGTTAGATGCAACAACTAAGTTGTGTGTGTAAAAATTAGTTAGAATTAATATAAACAAGTGATAATGATAAATGTTTATTAATTTATTTAAAAAACCTAAAGATTAAATAATTTTATACATAAAATCAATGTTGTTCCATGGCTGTAGTTGGTATGTGGTGTATAGCAGTTGAGTTCTCTGTTGCTGTGATTGTGACATTCTGTAGGAGTGTGCTTGTGTCATGGTAGTCTGTAACAGATGCTTTGTAAAAGCGACAAGTAGTATGTGATTCTGTATATTAAGATAGTGTAAGTATGAAAGATTTTATAAGAATTTACTTCTCTATACTAAAAAACTGTAAAAATGTTATCGTTATTTTTAAAAGTGTTTGCTAGTGTATATCTGTTATGCTATATCATTGTTTATTAGAAATTGTAATGTCATTTAAATTGTAGACATTCAGAATTGTGAATTGTGTTTGTATGAGTTAAAGTGTTATGTTAGTCGACTATGTGTTGTGTGGGTAGATCTTCATATTGTAGGTCTAAGATTTAGAAATAGTGATAAGAATTGATGTGAATTTTGTAGGTGATAGTTTGGTAGTTTGTTATGCTCCTCAGTGCTTATTGTAAATGAATTTTAAGTTTATTGTGTTGTCAAGTTGTGTTGATAGATGATAGATAGTAAGCTTGTATGCAAATAAGTAGCTTTGTGTAGTCTTAGCAAGTGATGTTTTAGTGTGCTAGATGTGTGTGTGATGTGTGTGCTCAGATGTGATTGCTTAGATGTGCTGTGTGGTTGTGTCCACTTGTGATGGTCAGAGTTGTATGTAGTAAAGTGTATATAAATAAAATAAGTGTAAGTGAAATATAGATTTTTGTGTTAGCTGTCAAATTAGATTAGTATATATGTGAATGTGAAAATAGTAGTGTTGTTGTTCAGTGTGTGTTCGTTGTTGTGTCAAGGTTGTGTTTGTGTGTAGTATTGTGTGCATTGATCGTTGTGTAATGTTGTTGTGTGTGTGTATGTGTTGTTGTGATTGATTAGTTATTAATTATGTGCATAGTGATTGTAGTATGTGATATATGCTATTGTCAATTGTGTTTCATTGTGTTATTGATATAATGTATGATTTATCGTATGTGATTTGTTTGTGTGTGTTATGTTTTTGTTGATTTGTGTAGTGATTGTGTGTGTGTTTTGTGGTATTGATGTGTTTTATATTGTTTTGATGCAAATTGTTGTATTTTAGTGTATGTTGGATTTTAGTAGTGTTTTATTTGTTGTTATTTGTTTGTGATGATTGTTGTGATTGGTTGATGTGTATGTGTTGTGTAGTGTTGTTTGTGTATGTGTGATGATTTGTAGTATGTTTAGTTTGTGATGTGGTATGTTTGTTTAGGTGTGTTATAATATGTGTAAGTTGTTGTGTTATGTGTATTGTGTAGTGTGTGTGTTAGTAGTGTTGAAGTGATGTGTGTTGCTTAATAATTTGAGTGAATGTGTTGTTTATGTGATTTATGGTTTATTGTTCTATTTTGTGTAATGCTAATTTTAGTATTATGTGCTGATGATTTTTGCTGTATGATTGTAGTGCATTAGTGTTTAAGTAGATAGTTCTGTGTGTAATTAGTATAGTATTGTTTGTGAATATGATAATATTTAGTGTAGTTATGTATTATTATTGTATATTAGATATTTATGATAATTTAATCTGTATTATGTTATGCATATTTTCTGGATTGTATGATGATAATATTAGTATGTATATGTAGATATTTATATGTTAATATAATAATATGGTATTATAATTTATATTGTAATGTAGTTTGGTGTATGTTAGTAATTATATGTATTAGTTTTTATATATGTGATATTTGATGTTGTTGTAGGTAGTAGTATGTTTTGTATTGTATGTATTGTGATATTTGTTTGTATTTAAGTTGTTGTGTTATGTTGATGATGTAGTGTGTGTATGTGATGTGTTTGAATTGTGTTGTTAGTGTATTGTATTTGTATAGTGTGTTATAGTGTGTAGTTGTTTTATATGTTATGTGTATTGATTGTAGTATTGGTGTGTAATGTTTTGTGTGATGTATGGGTTGTGTGTTGTGTTGGATTGTTGTATTGTGTGTGTATTTGTTTGTATGGTGATGTATAGGGTGTAGTTGTGTATTGGGTATGATGATGTGTGTTGTTTGTTGTGTATGTATATTATGTTATTTGATGTGTATTTATATGTGTATGTTAATTGTGTGTGTGTGATTGTTATGATAGTTGTTGTGTTTTGTGTTGATTGTGAATGTTTGTGTGATGTGGGTATGTGTTTGTATGATAGTGTGTGTGATGTGTTTGTTATTGATTGTTGTGTATGTTTAGGTGTTTGTGTGTTGTGTTGATGTGTGTGATGTTGTGTATGATGTAGTGTTATTATGTGATTTATATTTTAGTGTATGTATATTATGTTTGTAGTTATTGTTGTGTATATTATTATGTATGTTGATTGTTGTGTATATTATGTATGTTGTATTGTGTTAGTGTGATTGTTGTGTGTTTGTTTTTGATTATGTATAGTGTATGAGTTATTTGTATTATGTGATAGTATGTTATATTATATTGATTGATTGTGTATAGTATATGATGTGTATTGTTATGTGTAGTATTATGTGTGTGTTTATATTGTTGTTGATATATTGTATTGTGTATGTATATTGTGTTATTATGTGTTGATAGTATTGTTTTTATGATATGTATATTGTATTTATATGTATATATATGTATTATATGATATTTGTTTATATTATATTGTATATTTATTTTATATTGATATAGTATATTTATGTTATATTGTTATATAGTATATATGTTGTTATGTTATATATTATATATATAGATATTATGATATATATATTATATGTATATATATATGAATTATATATATATTATGATATATGATGATTTATATATTGTATTATATATTATTAGTTATATTATGATATGTTATGTATATGTATTATATATTATATAATAGTTATATATATATTATTTATTATATTATTATATAATATAGTATATATATATATATATATATATAATTATATATATATATATATTATATTATATATATTATTATATATATATATATATATATATATATATGTTATGATATATGTATATATATATATCATATATATATATATATATATATATATATATATATATTATTATATCATATTATATATATATTATATATATATATATATGATATATATATATATATATATATTATAAATATATATATTTATATATATATATATATATTATATATTTATATATATTATATATATATTATTATATAATATTATATAGTATATATATAGATATATATATATATAATATATATATTTATTATATATTTATTAGTATATAATATATGTATTATTATATATATGTATATATATATATATTATATTATAATATTAGTATGTATGTATATTATATATTATATTGTATATTATATATTAGTATGTATTGTATATATATATATATGTATTATTATTATATATGTATGTATATATTATATATTTTATGTATTATATATATGATGTATATATATATATGTATGTATCATATATATAGTATGTATATATATATATAGGTATTATATATTATATTATTATTATATATCTATTTTGTGTTGTGTTTTATGTATGTTTTGTGTTTATTGTTGATTGTTTGTTGATTGTTTTTGTTACGTGATTACTGTGCTATATACGTTCTTATATATGTGCTGGTGTGCGTGTGCGTGTGCGTGTGCGTGTGCGTGTGCGTGTGCGTGTGCGTGTGCGTGTGCGTGCGCGTGTGTCAACCAAACAGAGATACCAAAGAAGGGAACAGTACCTTTATAGTAGTTGGCTGTTTCATCAACGTGAACATTGTTT
Source organism: Penaeus monodon (assembly GCF_015228065.2). Lineage (NCBI taxonomy): Eukaryota > Metazoa > Arthropoda > Malacostraca > Decapoda > Penaeidae > Penaeus > Penaeus monodon. The sequence goes on along the minus strand of NC_051392.1, from coordinate 4,803,379 downwards.
GCATGTCAATAAGTGCTTGACGAACCTCACGGTAAACAGACCCCAAGAAGTTGAGCGGCAGGGATAGTTGGAATAACAATCCATTGACCATCACTAGATCACCCACAGTCAAATTACCTACACAAGTGTGAAAAAGTTATTTTAACAGTGTGCTTATATCATGGGAGAATTAAAAAAAAAAAAAACAAAAAAAAAAAACAGAACGAGAAAGATAAGACAAGATAAAAGAAACCAAACCAACAGGTAGCAACAAACCTTACCATTAAGAATTTCTTTTGTTGCTAGAACCATCATAGTTGATAAAGCAACACTGAATATTGCATTCTGTCCCCAGTTGAGCAAGGCCAGTGAGGTTGCCGTCTTCAGAGATGCCCCTTCATATTTTTTCAAATATTTGTCATATTCCTTGGCTTCATGCTCTTCATTATTGAAATACTGTAAAAAGAAAAGAAAAAAAGGTAATAACAGTCATAAATTCATTGTTAACCAAACATCATACACCTTTTCTATGTTGGAGAGTCACTATCCAGTTACACACATGAAATAAGTACAAGTGAATAAGAACTTGACAGCCATATCTTGCATTGTCTATATTCTGCTACAGAAATAAGCTTGCCAGATTACACAAACCTTCACAGTTTCATAGTTGATGAGTGAATCAATGGCTCGGTTTCCTGCCGCATTTTCAGCCTTGTTCATATCCACCCTAAACTTGGTACGCCACTGTGTTATACCCAGAGTGAAAGCTGCATATGCCATAATTGAGGCCACAGTTACACCTGCAAATTCCCAACCGCATTTGTATGCCTGTTGACAAAATTTACAAATATTTTTATCAGAACAACTTTGTTTGCTTTAGCGTTATCATCTTTCTTTCAACATCAATCATTCATTATCTGAACATAAAACACACCTATTCTTCACTTACCAATATCCCTGCCACCAAGCTAACTTCAAATATTGTGGGCACAATATTGAAAACAAGTGCTGACATGACAAAATTTATTCCCCGGCTCCCCCGATCAATGGCTTTGGAGAGTGCTCCCGTTTGCCGATTCAGGTGGAAATTCAAGTCAAGGCTGTGAAGGTGAAGGAAGACGTTGCCAGCAATCTTTCGGATTGAGTTCTGTGCCACCTTGGCAAACACTGCATTGCGTAGTTCATTAAACCCAGCTGCTCCAGTGCGAGCAATTCCATCTGTTGAGGTACTGCATTATCAATTACTTCCTGTTTAACATTTTGCAAATAATGCTGATTTTCATACTTAAAAACAATTAGGTATTCTGATAGACAGATATTTCACCCTAAGGAATTCTAGACTGCGAACCCTGACATTCTGAATTCCGATAAATAACATAAGGTAAAAAGGTCTTCCTATCATTCACTCTTCTAAAACAGAGAACACATCATAAATATCTCGGATTATAAAGAAAAGAAATCTCACATCCTATCATCAGCGATACAGCTGTAGCAGCAACAGCAGAGGCAGGTTCAGCTACTGTCAACAGGTTGCCAGTGTGTTCATTTAGGTAGTTTATACCATCCTTAAAGATGAATGGGACTTGTACATTTAGGAGCTTAGCACTGATAAGCAGGCTGAGTGCTGTCAGCACCCTCCCCTTAACTGCCATATTGCCCTGTTGAGAGGATGAACAGGATTAAATCTTTGGCAAATAATTTTTTTTTTCTTTTTTTTTTGTATTTGCACAATAATTATGAATATGAGGTTTCTGTTTTCTTCTTCTTTTTAATAACATATGGTTTTAACTGCTATGAATGTAAAAGAGAATGAAGAATATGAAAGAAATAACAAGAGTGAGACAACATATAGTATGAAGCTCAAAGGAAAGAAAATAAAGGAAAAACATACAAGAAAAGAAAAGTCATGAAAGGTAGACTGAGACACCTAAAGTCCCATTAACAAAGGCAATATCAATCCATCAATGCAAGTCTGTCCATAAATCATAACACCTTACTCTTCTCTCATACTTTCGGCCAGACGTAAGAAGCCAGGGCCCCAAGCATCTCTCTCCCTGTGACCTCCTTCGCTGAGACTCCCACATATTCCCGGGAGAGTGCACTGGCCCCTGGGTGGAAGCAGTTTCGCACCCCTAGTCTCTTGTGGGTCTTCCATACTTGTACCTTCGATGTGAGTGGCCCTGTTGCACCTGCCCAGTGGGAACTTAATGCGACCTGTAGAGACAAAAGACATCATTCATCAGTATTTCAATGTAACAATTGATCACATCAGCTTCCTTTTTTTAGAAAACAAATGTGGAAAACAAAGGTAAAATTTTTGTCCTCATACATAAAGATTAGTCAACACCATCATCATTATCACAAACATTATCACCATCCGACATACAAGATTGCTAGTATCTATGTACCTGTGCAAAAGGTCAATAATTTTAGTTTAGGTTCAAGTGTCTAGGAAGAAGTAGTGGGGGGACCTTGTTGTAATACATGTTTACTTATTTGACAATGACAATATCTACCATACAATGTTACTTATTTCTTACTATGATGGTAAGTGGAGGAGTTATTGGGATTAAGACACATTATTCTTTTTCTTTTTCTGTTTAGTGCATTTTCTTTTTACTGAAAACACTCCTTGTTATAAGGGATGCATATACAAGGAAGTCACTGTTCTCATACTATTGATATTACCTTATCAGTTTTGCTACCATTATTATTATTAATGTCACTACATTATACAATATACAATCATCCTGTGAAAAAAAAATGATAAATAAAACAAGCACTTCCCATAAACATCTAAAATACTGGTAAAACACAAAAGGATGCAAAGTAAACAAAGTCAAATACTTGTCAAACCCTATAGGCAAATTCTTTTCAGTCCCTTTAGGCAAGAAAGGAAATGCCGCCCTCTGCTTCAAAATCACCTTATCTCTGTTTCCCACATGCTTACGTACTTCTCCCTTCCCTCTCACGTCACAAGTCAGTGTATAACAATCTTATAATCCCACCCACTTGTTCCTGTAATTTTGGTATTCAGGTTTATGATTCCGCACACGACAACGAGCTTGATAAGACTAGTAAATTAATTTAGCCCAGATAAGAATTGTACAATTCATGAGTCAGCAGAATTTCCCCTAAGAAGTGATGGCTAAATACGAGAGAGAGAGAGAGAGAGAGAGAGAGAGAGAGAGAGAGAGAGAGAGAGAGAGAGAGAGAGAGAGAGAGAGAGAGAGAGAGAGAGAGAGAGAGAAAAGAGAGAGAGAGAGACAGAGAGAGAGAGAAAGGAAACAAATAAGAGAAGATTAATTATCCAGTAGTGGCCATTCTCCTGCAATAAGTTTATGTATGGATTTAAATCAAATCTGGGGCAAATGCACAAGGAAAGAAACCCATGTCACTATACATGCCATTAAGGAAATAAAACCAGGAAAACACAAGATATCTAGCTTATGTAAATGATAATCACATGATAACTACAAGGGACATTCTGAGAAAGATAATTAGCTATATTCAGATGAGAAGTATGAAGACAACATAGGATGCATAATAATTTGAACAGGGTGAACTTTGATGAACAGCAAAAGGAACAAAATAGTCTTAGAACCAAGTGTTAGATAATATTTTTAAAACTTACGAAAGCATGACAGTTTTGTGAAGATAAGCAATATTATCTTAATTTTTTTTTTTTTTTTTTTTTTTTTTTAATCTAATGATGTAAGAGAAACTGCTTTCTCTCACCTGATTCATTAAATATGCTCCAACCTAACTTACCCATAAATAACCTTCCTCTTCTCAATAACACTAGGCCTTGGATCATTCCCAGAACTATCATACAGCTTTTAAGAGGGTATACACTGCCATGTATCTCAACTGTAAGCTCCCATCCTTTTTGTTTTCTTTTTATCTCTGTAATGGTACCTCTAGTTTCCTCTCTGATAACTCTCTCTCAACATGTACTAGATAAATCTACAACAGCCTCTCTTCTCTCTAAACCCAAAGTTTTCCTAAGCAATTAATTGTCTTTTACACATATCCAATTATGTATTCATGAGTTTCTTCAAGCTACTTCATATAACATTAATTCTAATTCTCAAGGATACTATCCTTTCTTTCTTATTCCTCTCTAACCCCCTTCTCCAGACAACCTTTACTTTGATTATTCAATTCAAAGTTTTTTCCCACTAGTACTTTCTATTGCCAATAAAATGATAAAATATTGCAAAAAAAAACTGCACTATCATTTTTACAAAGTTCCTTTATAAAAAAACAAAGTTCTACCTTCATTTTCATGATTGTATCGCCATGAATCTCTCTTGGCAAAAATGCCTATTAAGATCTGGCCTCAATAAAGCTTCTTGACACACCAAAGCACTAATCTTATCAATGACCCATGAGTGATTCTCTAATTATTTGGGTCTCTATTTCCTTTCCTCTTTAAAATCTATATGATATTCTAAAGAATTATATATATCAGCTATCACAAGACTGACTTGTTTTAAGAAATCTTTCTTTATGTCCACTACTTGAGCTTTTCTTCCACCAAGAAATAAAATTATAAAATATAAAGAAATAAAATTCTTTTATTACTCTTTTATCACATTTTTAAGTAAGCCCCACTTGCCCTTGTTGCATTATATCCTGTCAAAACTACACTTGCAATTTATAGCCCCAGCTACTTTAAATAAAAATCACAAATATAAATATACTCATAATTTAAGTAGACATGTACAATTCGAAAAATGTAATGAATATACTTACTTTGCATCCATCCTTTGCAGATACAAAAAAAAAAAAAAAAAAACATTAATTAACCAGACAAACAACTCATGGAAACACAAAAGTATCACAAATAAATAACAGATCCACTTTATTCCAAATCCAGAAATAATAATTAAACTTTCATTTTATACACTTCACACAGCAACCATATAAAATAAAGCTTGTCCTACCATACAAAAGACTTTGACGTAGAAAACTCTCACCTAAATTTAGCGTGTCTGTAAACAGGCAACAGAATGAAAGAAAAGATATATCATCTCCCTGACCCTACCATGAAAAATAACAATAATAACAATAATAATAACAATAATAACAATAATAATAACAATAGTAACAATAACAATATCAATAACAACAATATTAATATTAATAATAATATTAATATAAAAAATAATAATAAATAAATAAATAAATAATAATAATAATAATAATAATAATAATAATAATAATAATAATAATAATAATAATAATAATAATAATAATAATAATAATAATAATATATAATATATATATCATATCATTATCATATATTATATTATTATTTATCATTATTATTATTTGTTTATTTTTAATTAATATATTATTTTATATATTATATTATATTTATATTATATTAAAAATATATATTATTATTATAATAATTATATAAATTATAATATAATAATATACAATCTGATATTTTCAAAGGATTTCTACATGTCAGCCACAAATATGGCATGCAACAGACAAATGTACATTCCAGAATCACAATCTTTTGTTTGTATTATCTTGCTATATAAATTTTATCATCATAAATAATCAAATTTAAATTCATCAATAAATAATGAAATAGAAACCCAAAGTAAACAGTACTTTTTCCTTTTTTTTATTATCAGATCATCACACTGCTTTGCCCTCTCTTAAGGCTACTTCCCTCAAAAGCATGCAACACTCTCTAACAAGATTTCTGCCAGCCATAAAAGCTTCAGTGCAAGTCAGAACAGAATCCATTTCTTCAAGGCACTCTTGGAGTTCTTGCAGTTTACACTCAATAACATGATTGAGCACTTCTAGAACAAGTTTCCGGTGCTGTACACCTTGGTAGTCATGATAAACAACCTGCCATCTGTTGAGTTCCATAGCAGACATCAGTAAGATGGTTGTAGCCACCACTAGTGTCCATGAGGGACCATCATTACTGACTACCAAACCCTCATCTAGATGATGGCATTTTAATAATTTGCACTTATTATACATATCACTAATTCTTTCACTGTCACTGCAGACACTTTTAACAACTTTTTTTATGTCATCTAAAGTCACTGGAACACTATTATGAGGATTATTTGGAACAGTGAAACCATATTCTCTATATAACCTAATATTATCATGTGGTCCATAATTAATGAAAACTTGTTCAAAGGGCCCATAGGGGACTTGTGTTACAATTTCATAACAGTTGTTCTTTTTGTTTAGTCCTGTAGTTACCTGAGCATTAGGAGTGTGGTTCAAGAGATCCAGGTAAGGGGCTAATGCATATTTATCCTCATCCAGCAATACAGGATCAGGAGATTCATTCTTAAGATACACTGCTCTTGTGTTCACAGTGAACCATGCCCATTTGACATCATCTATACATAATGTGTCTCTCCCTAAAGTTTGGGAAATTATCTCTTTGATATTAATATAACAGGCATTAATATCTTCCTCTTGTTGGTCTGCAAAGGCTTTCAAAAATGTTGGCAACAGCTCATGCTCACTTTTAGAACAATATATAGGTACAGTGTAACTTTTTGGTAGACTCTCCAAGTAAGGTCTCCAAGGTGAAGTTTCCTCTAAGGGTTTGTGGTACACTAGAAATATTGTTAAGACTTCCATAGCCTTCAACTTCTTTCCTGAGCCTCTGAGAACAGCCCCAAGATGATCGTCATGCATCACATCCTCACAAGTTATCAATGCTTGTCTTGGAATACTAACCACTACTTCCCCTGCTCTGACACCATTCACTGCCATGAGTCCTCGTCCAGTGCTGGAAAACACTGCCACTTTTAAGCATGAGCCCAAATGCCTTCTCATCCCCTTCTGCTTGAGCCACTGACAAAGGCTGACCAATATCGAGCTTGAGTCCACCGTGTACGACCTTGTCTCACCTGACTTCTGCCTGCGTCTCTGTCTACATGTCCTTCCGTACTTTCTCTTGTCTTTCCAAGGGTCATTGCTCACCAAAGTTACAATGCTTTGTTCTTTCACAGATTCCATTCTGACCTATATCACCATCTGGAATATATTACATCTTACTAATGTCTTACATTTAACGTTCAACTTTTTTTATAGTCTTACTAATTTTTCTTATGATATTCTGTTAGTTGACCTACATAGCATATCCCCTTTTCTAAAAATACAGATATCCTTGAAACTGGACAAATACATCTCTTGTATTGTGAAGATATTCATTCTCATTCATACCTTTTATACATTTGTCAACATGAATACAGTTCATATAAAGATATATATATATTATATATACATATACATATACATATATATATATATATATATATATATATATATATATATATAATATATATAATATACATATACATATATATATATATATATATATATATATATAATATATATATATAATATTAATAATATATATTATATATATATATATATATATATATATATATATATATATATATATATATATATATATATATTATATATAATAATATATATTTTATATATATATATATATATATATATATATATTTATATTATATATATTTATATATATATATATATATATATATATATATATATATATATTATATATATATATGTAATATTATATATGTATTATAATATATATATTATATTATATATTATATATATATATATATTATATATATATATATATATATATAATATATATGTGTATATATAATTTATATAATATATGTATATATATATATATATATATATATTATATTATATATATATTATATATATATATATAATTATATATTTATTATTTTTTTTTTTTTTTTTTTTTATACATGTATATATATTATATACATATTTATATACATATTTTATATACATATATATATACATATGATATACATATTCATACATATGTATATAAATATCATATATTATATATATATACATGTATATATATATATATATTATTATATATATACATATATCATATATACATATTACATATTATACAATATATACATATTATACATATATAATCAATATATACATTATAAATATATACATATATACATATATAAATATATATATATATATATATATATATATATATATATATATATATATATATATATATATATATAATATAAATGGGAAAGAAACTTTTTTAAATACTTTCTTTTCAGACTCTTTGAAATGGTACTAATATAATAACTGGGGATTATGAGTGAATAAATGTCCAAACAAATCGGTCCTTTGGAAGTTGGTCAGTGAGAGTCAGTCGGACAGTGTTTTCCATAAAACACTGACCGTGTGTTTATGTGCAAAAATCACAGTATCTGTAAATATTTTCACCCCCAAATTGTTTATTAGGTCTTAGAGATTCCACTGATAAATAAAAACCCTTGGTTAAGATTGACGAAGGAGAAGATGTAACTGAAATAATCCAAGACTGGTCTGGGTTTTAGTGTGTCGTTAAAGCAATACTTAACACTAAGCAAAGTATGAATAATAATCATTAGAACACTTTTTAAGTTAATGAACCATCAATGAAAAAAAAATTAAAAATCTTAAAAAAACATTATCCCCCACAGAATGTCACAGCATCAAAATTTGAGACAAAAAAATTATTCGAGAAAAACAAATTAGCCTCGACGAAAAAGAAAAAGAAAAAAAAAAATTACAAGTCACGACAACATACCAAATCGATTGCGTCACAGTCACGTAGGCAACATCCAAAGAAAATACATTACGGATATTCCAGATTTTCACTCCACTCCTCTCGACCAATTTCCACTGACGTCACGCTGAGAACCACACTTAAATGGTCATTATAATCCGAGTTCTCATGCACACTTCCACCTGAAACCAGAGCACCTTAGGGTGACCGGGTAATTAACTCACCCTATTCTGTATATTAGTGTTCAGAGGATGTCCACTGCCAAGGATATTGTATCTAGGGATGCCCTTTACGCCAGTGGTCGAGGCATTTCTCACCCATTCGCCTAAAACCTGAGATCGAGATATATTTCTACAGGGGAAGTGCCTCTGCAGTATCAGCTGGAGAGCCATAGTTCGCGGAAGAATACAACTTGGGTGATTTATGACGTCATAGACGCGGTGAATACGAATTATTGAATGCAGTTTCATTGCATTTTAATTGCGTAACTCATTCTTAACATTTAACGGCAATAACGATGTGTTATCTACAGGTAATGGTATGTTTTCTGCGCGTTTAAGTTTATGGTTTCGAAGATGGTATCATATGACATGAAGAAATGGACGGCAAGATAAGGGGGAGTATGTACCTGCAGTCTTTATTAGCTTGTATAATGTGATTATGCATCTGTTAAAATGACTGAGTTAACTTATCAAATTTGGGCCATTACTATTTATAGACCGGCTACATAGAGCACGTGTCTGTAGAATGCTGCAAGAATTCAGGAAGAGCCGTGATATAGCACGTGCTTCCGTACGGGTATTTTAAGGAGCGTACAGATGATGCTATAGTCACACTTTGGTTTTATTTCTACGCCTATACAATAAGAGGTTAGTGACACAACAGCACTAAACACTTATAGATTTCGTGAGTCATTATGTACTCCGCTCGTATTCGAGGAAATTGCCACTCTGACGTTTCTCAAAAGAAAAATAATACAGTTTTACATCGAGTGAGCTGCCTTGTCAGAGACCGGGAGAAACAAAATTTATCAATTGGGAACGATAATAATCAATGAAAAATTATTTTCAACCACTTAAATAATGGAGGTTAGTGGATCTACTTACCGACGCGGATGTATGTGCACGCGCGGTCGGCACCAAAACACGCGACCGAGCAGCGAAGACGGCATTCAGCACGTGTCTTTCATAGGGTACGTGTCAGAGACGGTCTGACAATTGGATCAGATCAGTGAATTGAAAAGAAGTGAAACTATCCCTTATATTTGTGGAAGTGAATGTGGCTATTGTATTTCCAAACGTCAGGCGGAAGTTGCCTTTAGCGTTATTTCGCGTCGGTTCATTGAAATAAGGCTAAAAATGGGTTTTTGGGTGTATGGTGGTGGCTCTTTCACCCCGACCTGCGCGCTGCAGCCACAACACCATGACGTACTGGTAGTCGCCAGACTCTCCACATTTCCTGTCTTATCTCGCCCATGCGGTCGTATCCTCTACAATTTTAACTTCAATGCACCTGTCTGTAGTTGCACCGCGAGTTACCTGCTGAAAATGCAAGCTTATGGCACAATGGCGAACCGTGAGAACCTCAAAATTTCTCATTAATACGTGTCCTTCTGTTTTACCAATATCTATGACTTTTTTTTTCGAATAGCCGACCTAGTTAAGGAGATGCCGACTGGCCTTACTAAAGGTCCTGCAGGGTCTTACTTGAATCACAAATCCGTAATCGACGTGTAGGTCACTCACACGTAGGTAATGAGAGGTGTGGCAGGTGAAGAACTGGAGGTGTGCGTGTGTGTGTGTGTGAGGTGTCGCCTGTTGGGCCGAGATCACGAGGGGGGTGCAGGAGGAGGAACATCTGTAGGGCATATTTTATCTGATTGCTTTCGAGGCAGTGACCTTTCGGAAGGCCTTTTTGGAAGACATTGGGGTTACTAGGAAATGTGCATGTGTAGTTAGGCGTATAGGATATATATATACTGTATAGAGATTATTTATATGTAGGACATGCATGTAATTTGATATATAAAACAAATTCATATAGTAATAGAGATTGGTGTAGATGCATACGTAGGCATTTATACCTTTACAAACACGTTTTTGATATCTGTATCAATAACTATCTCTTGAAACAAAAAATAACAAAAAACCGGCTCGAATTGATTATGCGCTGTGCACTTGCCGCTAAAGGCTTTGTCTCAGATGATTGCAGAAGCGCCTTTGATGGCTGCATTGTGCATCAAGTTCATAATCCACCCGTCAGCGTATTAACATATCGAGTTATTGCACTAGTCTGAGCAAGTGCAGTGCCTTTGTATAACCAGTTCGTCAAGGCCAATGTCAGATGGTGATCTAGCGTTTGCATTTTATTTGCCTAAACAAACGTTTGTTTACTGTCAACACTAAACATTATCCCGGAAGCGAAATCGGTCTTGTTTTATAATAGTGACGATACAGACGGAGTAATTACCGTGTAACTTTTCCTCTGACCTCCTTCTACTTCTTCCTCTTTTTTCTTTCTTCTCTTCTTTCCTCTTCTTCTTCCTACTCCTTCCTTCTCTCCTCCTCCTCTTCTGTTTCTTCCCCTTCTTCCCCCCTTATCTCCCACTTCTCCTTTTCCTTCGTCTTTCTCCCTTTTCTCCTCATCCTCATCTTTTTTTTCTTCTTTCTTTTCCTCCTCCTTGTACCCCCTCCCGTCCCTTCCATACCTTCTCCCCCTACCTTCTCTCCCCCATCGTCCTCCTTCCTCTCCTCCTCCCTCTCCTCCCTCCTCACGACCTACTCTTGCTCCTCCTTCTCACCTTCCCCCATTCGATCTCCTCCTCCTCCCTCCTACCTCCTCACTCCTCCCCCCATTCGATCTCCCCTCCTCCCTCCTACCTCCTCACCCTTGCCCCCCCTCCTCCTCCCCCTTTGTCCTCCCTCCTCCTCCCCCTTTGCCCTCCCTCCTTCTCCCCCTTTGCCCTCTCTCCCCTTCCCCTCCTCCTCCTCCCCTCCCCTTCTAGAGCGATCGCTTTGCTCGCCTAGCATTGTCACTTCACTACAGCCTCGACAAAGGTTCTTTACCCCCAGCATCCCCCCCACCCCCCAGTCAGAGCTGTGACGCAAGTGGACTGGGGACAAGATTGGCCGTAACAGCATAACCATCAATTTACAGAAACTGCGTGTCCAGCGGCATGGCTGCTTTAATATTGGATTTCAAGCTGAGGACGTGCGGTTTTAATGCATCTTGACACATTTTTTTTTTTCTTGTTACGCTTTCTTCGTTTCGTTCTTCGTCTTGGGTTGTTTCTTTTGTGTGATTGTGTATTTTTTAATGTTCTGATTAGTGCATTTATATCCTCTGTAAATTCTTATATTTACTATTGTTATTGCGATCGATATCATTATTATTATCATCATTATTATTCATTCGTAAATAATAAATATTTAAGTGACTATATGTTATATTTTATCTTATACTATTTTCTCTTTTACTTCCTCATATATGCGCCGTTATTCAGTTTCATTGCCATGTACCAAACGTTTTCCTTTTTTTTTTCTTTGTATAATTCTATATCTTGCCTCAGTTTGAATGTATTACCGGGGAACATCGTCCTACATCTGGATATGTATTTCAAGTAGTTAATTTACATACTAATCGGGTTTTTTAGATATTAGAATGTTATATGCAAATGACAAACAGTAAAAGTGGGTAAACGGACGTAAACTAAAAGAAGACGAAACGATTTTTTTTTCTTCTTCATCTTTTTTTAATCACGTAAAAACGGAGATTTGTGGAACGAGACAAAAGTCACATCGCTCGCGAGAGTAAAGACGTATTCGAAGAAAATGGGGGAAAAAAAAAACTAGTCGTGTCAGTTTCATGCTCAAGTTGACTCCGGTACCTTGGTGCTGCCCCGGCCTCCTGCGTCGTTGATTTTTCTCGTCTTGGAGCAAAGAGCAGAGGTCAAACTCCGTGACCCTGCGAGGTGTGGGGGTGCCCTTCCTATCCGCCACCTACATGCCCTCCTCGCCGCCCCCCCTTAAACCCCCACTCAACCCCCGCCCCCCTCGTCAACACTGAAGGGGGGGGGGGAGGATGCTCTAGGAGATAATCGTAAGGACTTCGTGGCGAAGACGAAGCGGTTTGTGTGTGTGTGTGTGTGTGTGTGTGTGTGTGTGTGTGTGTGTGTGTGTGTGTGTGTGTGTGTGTGTGTGTGTGTGTGTGTGTGGTGCGCGCGCGCGCGCGCGTTTGTGCATAGGGAGAGAATGGGGATAGGGAGAGAGAGAAAGGGGGGGAGGGGGAGAGGAGAGAGAGAGAGGGGGGGGAGGAGGGAGGGAGAGAAAGAGAGAGAGGGGGGGGAGAGAGAGAGAGAAAGAGAGAGAGAGGGGGGAGAGGGAGAAGAGAGAGAAAGAGAGAGAGAGGGGGGGCAGAGGGAGAAGAGAGGAAGGAGAGAGAGGGGGAGAGAGAGAGAGAGAGGGGAGGAGGAGAGAGAGAGAGGGGGGAGGAAGAGAGAGAGAGGAGGAGGAAGAGAGAGAGAGGAGGAGGAAAGAGAGAGAGAGGAGGAGGAAGAGAGAGAGAGGAGGAGGAGAGAGAGAGGGAGAGGGAGGAGAGAGAGAGAGAGAGAGAGAGAGAGAGAGAGAGAGAGAGAGAGAGAGAGAGAGAGAGAGGAGTTTGACTGCAGGCGCTTCTTTGACCTTGGGAACACGGTCACCTCCTCCCTCCCTCCACCTTCTCTCTCTCTCTCTCTCTCTCTCTCTCTCTCTCTCTCTCTCTCTCTCTCTCTCTCTCTCTTCTCCTTCCTTCCCCCCTCAGTCTCTTTCTCTTCTCCTTCACCCTTCTCTCCCCTTTTGCTCACACACAAATATATATATATATATATATATATATATATATATATATATATATATATATATATAGGGACATCTATACATACATACATACATACATACATACATACATACATATACATATATTTAAATATGTGTGTATATATGTATATGTATATGTATACATTATGTATATATGTATAGGTTTATATATATATATACATATACATACGTATACATGTACGCGTACACACACACACAACACATCACACACACTAACAACAATCAACACAATCACACACTACAACACTACATAACACATTATATATATATATATATATATATATATATATATATATATATATATATATATATATGTAATTTGTAATTATATATATATATATGTAATTATATATATGTATATATATATATATATATATATATATACACATATATATACACATGCACGCATGCATGTATACACGTACAAATATACATAATTCATGTGTGTGTGTGTATGTGTGTGCGTTTGTTCTGTATTCCCCTGTTAGATCCTCTATTTTTTGTGAAGGCAAGTGCTAGCCATTTAGTTTCAGGAAATGGCTAGCGAGAAGGCCGCTGTGCCCTTCCAACTCGCAGGCGGGTCAGCTGACTCGTGCGCTACGGTGGTCTTGCCTACGACTTCCTTTACCGATTGCTTATGGCTGCTTCAGCAGATGGTCTGGCTGATTCATATCACGTGGCCGTTGCATTTATCCAGCATGCGGTTCGATCCTATTCCGCAATTGGTGATCACTGAGCATGATTATGCGTTTGTGTGCGAGAAAGGCTGTTGTGTCTTCGCATTCTGATGTATAGCAATATATTTTTATTTTTTCCTTCTCCCCCTCTCGCCAACCTCCATAATTTCGCGTTTTTTTCTTTTAATTCCTGCAGAGTTTATACATCAGCGATTTCACTCTGTTGACAACTGCCATTATGGGTACTATGAGCGAGGTGGTGACATCAAGGCCCCCTGCTTTTGAGAAGAAATCGGCACCATCACAGGGCGAGAAGCATAAATCTACCTGCCAGGACCAACAAAATTCACAGGTATTAGTCCGGAGAAATGTTTATTTGACGAACCTAATGTTGTGATGATATCTTAGAAGTTGTTTATTTTTAGAACTCGTTGCTCCTTTGCGCGTTTAGTTTAACGAGAGCTCCAGATAGGACCGGTTCATTGTTAAGGTCCCAAATGGACTATTTTTAGCATATCAATAATCCGCTGTCTAGCAAACTGGACGAACACACCCTACTATATCTGCTTTGGACGAGATACAGATAGAATAATTGCCAAGTCATAAGTTTTCCACTCATTTTCGCTTTCCCAAAACTTTTTTTTTTTTTTTTCTTTTCTTTTTTTTTTTCTCTCCTTTTCTTTTTTTCTTTTTTTTTTCTTATAAATAGAGCATCGAAAAACATGAGTTGAATATTGAAGCTCCTCTGCAGCCCACAGAGTGCTTTGGACCCTTCTTCAGACTGATCCCCTCCAGCGGTCAGGTGAAGGAGCTACAGACAATCATCCGAGACAAGTGAGTAGGAGGGCTCTTGCCTCGTTCGCGCCCACGACCGCCTCGACGCCTGTGGGGGTGGGGCAGGTGGATGGGGGTCGTGGGGGGTGGGGGCAGGTGGATGGGGTCGTGGGGGTGGGCGGATGGGGGTCGTGGGGGTGGGCGGATGGGGGTCGTGGGGGTGGGGGGGGTGGGCGGACGGGGTCGTGGGGGTAGAGGGGGGGGCAGACGGGGTCGTGGGCGGCTTTTCCTGGTGTGTTCTAGTTTTTCTTCTCTTTCTTTCGTTCTTTCTTTCTTGTTATCGCTTTCTCTTACGTTTTTTTGTTGTTTTTTTCTTTTTGTTGTCGTTCTTTCCGTATTTCTTTCTCTTTCATGCATTTCTCTTTCCTCTCAATCTTTTCTTTTTCCTTTCCCTTCTCTTTCCTTTCTCGTACATATCCTTCCTCTTTTTACCTTTTTCTTTCCTTTCTTTCTATTCCTTAACTTTCCTTCCTCTCACGCTCTTACTCTCTCGCTCGCTCTTATAATTCCCTTTCACTTACTTTTACTATTATTACTATGTTGACTTGCTTTCACTACTATTTACTATTGTTACTGTGTGTGTGTATAGCATAGTTTTTAATATGGGGCTTCTGTTAGTGATAGTTTTAGTAATTCGTGGAACAAGCGAAAATCCACTTTGCGTAGGGGGGTAAGGGGGTGGGGGTTGTTGCTATTGCTATTGCTATTGCTTTTTTTTAAGAATTATTGTCATTGTTGTTTAATTTAGTGTCCTTACGCCAAATATAATTATCGTTTTGATCGTTGGTGATTATATTTCCAAGACTGTTACAGGTGTTGCTAATGTCCATTGCTATTCGTTGCAATTATAATGTTCAAGTATTTGTTTGTTTGTTGTTCATGTTTTTTTAATCACTCCCAAGAATACTTTTTATGTTTGTTTCTTTCCCTTTTTCCATTTCTTCTTCCCTCTTTCTTTTATATTCTACCATTGGGTGTTTTTTTATTACCTTGTTTTAATAGAGCAATATTTTCTTAATGACGGCAATATTCTTCAATAACATGGCAATTTTAGTAATGAACTTGGAGATTTGTGATTTTTTTCCTTCTTACATATATATATACCAAGAAAATTTATTTCAGAAAAGTAAATGATGGACTGGAAGTTTTGGTTTAATTTATTCCTTTATTGTTTATTTCTCTTATGCTTGTGCTTACTTGTAGGAATGTAAAAATAGAACTTATGTTAATGCTTTCATATCTTCTCTTGCAGGAATACATCAAGAAGCGACTTCAAATTCTATGCAGACAGATTAGTAAGTAGTATGTTTAATCTTCTTCTTCTTCTTTCCTTCTTCTTCTTTTTTGGCCAGTCCTTCCACCACCTCCCTTTCTCATACCACAGACCTAACTCATGTATAGATTGCAAGAGTCTTTATCAATTTTATTTATGATAATTATATTTTGTTTCTTATGATAGGTGTGCCTAGAAGCATGTGTTATCACTGCATATACTATTTTTATAACTACACAGGATACTAGTTCACCTTTCCTATATCCTTTTCTCTAGATTCGTTTGGTGGTTGAAGAGGGCTTGAACCAACTTCCATACTCTGACTGCACAATCACAACACCAACAGGATGCCAGTATAAGGGCTTGCAGTTTGTCAAGGGCAACTGCGGAGTCTCTATTGTGAGGTCGGGAGAGGCTATGGAACAAGTAAGCAGATTTAGATTCAATATTCTATTCAGTTTTAATCTTCTCCATGAAAATTCTTTGTGTTGCCTTTACCATTGCCATTTCATAATTTAATCTGATTGCAGAAAATGTAATGAGTAGGATGCTGCTGCTGGTGTGCTGCACTTGCTCTCTTTCATGAATTTCATTGATATTACTTTCTTAGTAGAATGCAACTTGACAGCACTAACAGCATTCCTTCCAATGACAGGGATTGCGATCATGTTGCCGTTCCATAAGACTGGGCAAGATCCTTGTGGAATCTGATCTTGATACTCATGAAGCAAAAGTGGTATATGCAAAGTTCCCAGAAGATATAAGTCAGCGTAAGGTTCTTCTGATGTACCCGATCATGAGTAAGTTTTGGGTTTTCCTTCTCCTTTTCTGTCTTCTGTGACATTCACAAATGTCTTTGCATTACTGGATGTTTCTTCTCTCCCGTGCCCTTTAAATGCCGTCCCTATAATTAGAAACTGTGTTCTAGGTTCCGGCAACACTGTCATCAAGGCAGTCAACGTTCTTCAAGAGCATGCAGTGGAAGAAGAGAACATCATCTTACTTAACCTCTTTTCCACACCAGCAGCAGCGAGGACCATCACTAGTGCTTTCCCAAAGGTAAGGATATCGTTGCATCTGATTTTTATGCAGATCCAAAATGCATTGAAAAAAGAGGGAGAGAGAGAACATTGTATGTATATGAAGTTATTTGGTAACCCTTCTTCCTCTTGCATTGCAGATGAATATCTTAACATCAGAGGTGCATCCTGTGGCACCAAACCACTTTGGACAGAAGTATTTTGGCACAGACTAAAGAACCAGGATCTCACAGCACCAATTATTTGTGTTGTAGAAAGGAAGGATACATATTTTGTTTTCTAGACACC
>NC_051392.1:4773249-4775749 GCF_015228065.2 Penaeus monodon | reverse complement strand
GTGAGTAGACCTTGTGACCTCATCAGATTTCACCTTTCCTTTACGTTGTGGGAAAAATGTTTTCTTTACTAATACTATCAGTATTAATGCTGTTATTTGTATTATAGACCTTGTTATTATTATTATAGTGTTATTGACATTACTAACAGCATTATCATATATATAATAAACATTTTCGAAAGTCAAAGAAAAGGATAAATGGATGAGACAGATAGTACTCATAATTGGCTCATTGTTGTTTTGATACTTGTGGAGCCATCTATGTATAAAAACAATTGATAAATTGAACTTGCATTGGTTATAGCATGTACATACTTGCCATTCCTGGCGGCTTTTGGTTAATATACTGCTTGAAAATATTCCTGATTGTTGAGTCCTTTGCTTTAATAAGACATGATCCTCACCCTCGTTGTTTCCTCGCCTGATGGCACTATCTTATATTTTAGGTCTAAAGCATTTGTTAATGTATCAAGGCCATCCTTACTCTTTCACATGACTGGTATTCCCAGTAGTGGTGATAGCTTGTAGTGGGAGTTTGTATGACAATGTTGAGGAGATGGGGCCTATCAACTTGAGTTTGTTATTTTATAATATACTTTGTAATGTGATTTGATTTTACTTTTCTCTGTAGTGATTTCCTTTGTGTATTTAGAAGGTATTTTGGTTAACAGGCATTTATATGATTAAATTTGGTAGATGAGGTGTGTTATTTATCATATATTTTAACTCCCCAGAATATTTTAACAAACACTAATACGTTTTAACATAGCCTATTTAACCAGTGCAATGCTAAGCATATATGTTTATTGACATTGGCATATATCTCATAATGGAGATATCAGATTATACTCTGAGGTTTTCTTAGCAATGATATTCTAGAAGGCATTTTATAACCAGGTTCATTCTTGATATAGTGAAGTCAGTAGCACCCATGCCAAGATAACACTGGGAAATGAGATAACAAATCAGTTAAAATGTTAACTCCTTTTGTACAACCATGCAGAAAGTTATGCATATTGCTTGGGAACACGAGGTCATTCCAAGACTTGGATTATTGAAACGTAGGTAATGTTAGATGTGTGTAGGCTATGTAAAAGTTTGCAATTTTTTATAAGTATTAAAGATAAACCATTTATTCTATTTAATGGGTGGAATGTTATTAATCAGTTGAAATAGTATGCTGGCCTTTGCTCTAGTAAAAGTTAATATTACTAGAGAGGCAGGTGCCTCGGCTCTTGCATCTGATTGTTTGTCAGTTGGAGGTGTAATGTGGATTGGAGAGCTTTTTTCTTCGTAGATAAAATGGTTATTGATAAAAGAATATTTAATAATTTTTTTCATGTAAAAGTTAAAAAGAGAGAGACCAGTCAAAAGTCTCCTGATTTTAATTATTTGTTTGAACATGTGAACTGGCAGCTTAGTAATACTTAACAATGACATTTCTTAATGTTTTGCTTTGTTATCAGTACGTAAATATCGATACCATTTTAAAATATTTGTCATAAACTTATGTTCCTTTACTTAAGAATAGTGCAGTTTGCATGGAATCCATGTTGTGTACTATTGATAAAACTTTTCTACCTGGTAAAAATAAGATTTCTCTCATTCCAGAAGCTGATTTTCCGTCTAGAATAACAAATGACTGGAGGCAAAATGAGTTCGTATCTGGAACACCATTCAGGCTCAGCGGCATCCCACGGCAGTCAAAGAGGAGATGACAGTGACATCTATGGTGACCTGGACTTGAAAGCAGCAGCACAGCAGTCACAGGATGCATGGTCTGTTGGCAGTGATATTAATGATGCAGACATATATCAGGAGATGGGGGTGCAGCCCATTGATTACACAACAGAGGAGGGAAGTATTGATAACACTGCAGCATATAAAAATGCTAAACAGAGCAAACCACCAAACAACCAGGAAGTCATTAGTATTGACTTTGAAAATCTTCGGAAAATATTACGAACAGATCTGAGTGGGAAATCCATTGGATGTGACTCAAAAGAAAATCAACAGGTGAAGGAGACTCATGGTTGTGAAACTAATAGTATCGAGAAAGAAACTGAGAGAGAAGTCAGGGCAAAGCAGGAAGGTGCAAGAACTGTTAAGGTTGAAAAAAATGCAGAGAAATTCCATGAAGGAAGTGATGAAAAAGGCTGTGATAGATTAAATCCAAATAAGGTTCTCACAGAAAATAAACAACATGGTGCTAGAGCAAAAACACAGTCCAGTGTCAGTGGTTCTGGAAAGACCAAAGCAACATCTGTAGAAGATACTTCAGTGCAAAACAGAGACCTGCATTTTGTGCTGTCCATGTTGTGTAAAAAAAATTCCAATATGGAAGAATTAGTGCAAAACAGTGTAACCGATACCAGTAAGACAGGACCAAATACTGGTGCAAGTGTAAATAATTCCTTAGAGTGCAATGAAAACCCTGACATTCCAATGGATTCTCCCAGGAAATCAAGAAGAATCGCGGACACTCAGAAGGAGCCTGCTA
>NC_051392.1:4743249-4770749 GCF_015228065.2 Penaeus monodon | reverse complement strand
GGAGTTTAGACATAGCAGTTTTGATAGACCAGTGAAGAGGAGGAGACACGAGAGTGGTGAAAGGTACAATGATGGAGACCGACATGTTGGTAGATTTGGCAACAGCATTGGAGAAAGGAACTCTAGGCTTGATAGGTATAATGATAGGTACCACTCAGATTTAGATGAGGAATATAAGAAGAGGAACAGCTCAAGAACCCCAGGGAAGTCTACCTATGATAGAAGGAAAGGCATTGAAAATAGAAAAGAGAGAAATGCAAATGAAGAGCCACTTGGGACTGAAAGAAGAATCAGTGTCTTCTCAAGGTTAGGTGCTCATGGCAAGAGTCATTTTGATAGACCAGACCAAAAGAAAGATTATGAAGATGTGGACAGAAGACAGGAAGATAACAAAAAAAAAACTTCAAAATTTACTGATCTGCAAAGTGATGAAAGTTTAATCCACAGTAGGAGAACAAGGAAGAGGGATACAGATAACAGGAGTACTGTGTTACATTTAAAAGAAGCAGATATGCAAGTCATAAAAAAGTCTTCTACATCAAGTGTCAGTTTACAAGACAGTCAAATGACTACAAATAAGGACTGTCATTTCAGTCCAGATCCATCACCTGTTATAACTACAGATAATAAATGTAAACATGAAAGTGAATGCAATACACACATGCAAAGTAACAGTTCTTCAGATATTGGCATTGCTATTGACGAGCCGGAGAATTCCACTGGTCCATTCATTCACAAAACATCTGATGGAATTATTCATAATGCTTGTAAATCAAATTCAGTTTGTGAAGAGAAAATGTTAGGGAAAGACCTTTTTGAACAGAGAGTTATTTCAACAACATCCCAAACCAAGCAAGATGTACAGAATAACTCATCTAAACTTCCTCATAGTGTGAAGAATCACATAAACAATGACATTACAAATGATAGTGGTATAATAAATGGCAATAGAACTTCAGACAGTGCCAGTTCCAAGGAAGTGACTGGTTATAACTTTGACACTAATTCATACGATGAAGAGGAAATGTTAGGGAAAATCCCTTTTTGGGCAGAGAATGAATGCAAAAATGGCTCAAGCTAAGAAAAAGAGGAATGCTGAAATAGGTCAGACCAAACAAGAGCCACGAGAACAACTTTCAAGGCCTCCATTTGGTGTGAGTAATCACATGAGTAGTGATTCCACAAATGTGGTTGGTATAACAAGTACAAATAATACTTCTAACAATGGTCTCTCTGACCTCTTAACAAGGAACAGAGGTTATGAAGACACTGATAATAATTATGAATTAGATGCAAAGGATGAAGAAAGAATGTTGGGAAAATCTCTCTTTGGACAGAGAATGATGGCAAAAATTGCCAAAACCAACCAAAAGAAACAAGAAAAATTGTCTACATCTCTACAAAGTGGAAGAAATCACATGACTAGTGACACAGTTACATTAAGTGACAAGGTAGAAGAAATTAGTGAGAGAGTAGAGGAAAGGTTATCTCAAGATCAGGAAAGAGCAAGTGGCCACAGGGATGATGCTTCTGTTTTAGATATTAATGATCTACATAATGTGATGAGAGAGAATGAAAATAATCATACAGTGCAAGAAGCTTCTCATGATCATGATAATGACAAGGTAGATGATGAGAAACACATCTCAGGCCAAATGCTTGAAGAAAAATGTGGTGACAAGACTGGTACAAAATTAGGTACCATGAAGGATGTGACAGAGTCTCAGACAAATGTTAGCGACAAATCAAATGAGGGCTTAGGTGTGGGTGAACAAAATGTATTGCAAATGGTTCTTGAAGCAGGAAAAGAAAATGTTAGCGAACCTTTTGATGATATTGAAGTAAAAAGAATAGAAAATGTTACAAAAATGTGTGAGGAAAGTGATAATATTAGTGAAGGAAGAGCAAAAACCAAACTGTCAGGTTCAGATGAAATTATTATATCAAAATCAGAGACTAAAACTGCTGGAACAATTCTTGAAAATTTGGAATCAGAAGACAAAGTGAATTATGAGAGAAAAAGTGGAGAAAGAGAAGAAAGAACAGTGACAGATGAAAAATATAATGAAGAAAAGAGAGAGGAAAAAGAAGAAGGAACAGTAGCAGATGAAAAATATAGTAAAGGAATTAGTGGGGAAAGAGAGAGAATGGCAACAGATGAAAAATGTAATAGTGAAAGAAATACAAGGGAAAGAGAAGAAAGAACAGAGACAGAGGAAAATCATAGTAGTGAAAGAAAGACCAGGGAGGGAGAGAAAAGAAAGGTGACAGATGAAAAATGTAATAGCAACAGAGAAGAAGGAACCATGACAGATGAAAAATCCAGTACTGAGGATGTAGAGATAGCATCCCCCCAAATCCGTGAAACCACCTCTTGGGATAGCAGCAAATATACCTCTGTTACTCAAGGAAGACTCGAAGATCCTGATTTTGAAGACAGAAAAGAAGGAAAGGAGGGAGTGGAAGAGAAGAATGAAAAGCCAAATGTTTCTATAAGAAAGAAAAGAGGCCGACCAGCTAAACAGACAGAAACCGATGTTAAGGCAGTATCCCCCTGTGAATACACAGAAACTAAGAAGGATGGGAGAGGGAGAAGAAGAAGGGATGTGTCTGAAAAAGAAAAAGCCAGTGATGAAATATGTGATGAAGGCACTAGAATGGAAACGTCTAACAAAATGGATGGAACAGGGGTTATGACAAGAAATAGAACATTAGATACAACAAAAGGGCAGAGTAAAGCATCTAGTAAAGAGAGAAATGAGAAACCAAAGAATAATTTAGTTCAAACATCACCAACTGAGGCACAAGTAAATTTTAAATCTTCCAGAAGAATAGTTGAAGATTCTGATGACCAAGAAGCAAGCAGTAAATCAAAGAATAGACAGAGAAGGAAAATTGATACTAACAGTCAAAGAAACAAAGAAGTGGATGATACCAAAGAAAAAGGAGAAACAAAAGATGAATCAAGCAAAGCCAGACCAAAGAGACAATCACGTAGTGAGAAATCAGCAAGAGTGCAAGCATCTGGTAGTGAAGAAAATGAAAATTCACTAGATTGTCAAGAGAATAAAGAGATAACTCTCAAAACAGACATTGTAGAAAATGCCAGTAACAAGTCTGAACAAGAGTTAGGCATTAGAGGGACACGGGAAGTGATTGGGGGTACTGAGAATGCCAAAGTGGAATCAGAAGCTGAATGTTTACATGAATCTGTAGGTAATGTAGTACAGTGCCAAACCCCGACTAAAAGTTCAACTGATGAGGTGCAATGCCAAACAACTAAAAATACTTCCATTGAAAATAATGAGGTTGATGCTAAACCACTACCAAGCAGCACTCAAGCTGAAGTCAAAGCCTCAGGTTTCAAGCATGGGAAATCCGTAAAGGAAATAACAGATGTCCCTGAGACTTTGGTTGACAGGCTTGAATCTAACACAGAAAAATCCAAACTGATGTGTGGCGAGGATGATGAGAAAGTCATTAATGATGAAGATGTCAGTCGAGATTCTGGGGCTCTGGAGAACTGTATTGAAAAGGAAATACAGTGTAAGGATAGGTTAAACTCTAGAACAACTAATTCCACAGCATATGAGGCTGAAGAAGATGTCAAAAGTAACTCTGATGAAAGGATCAGAGAAGTTCCAGTTGAAAAAGATTTGATATGCAGTATATCAGGTAGTGATTCCAAAGGTGACACTCATGAAGTTGATAGAGAAGAGCAGAATAATGAAGAGGTAAAGCTTAAGAAAGAAAATGGTTTTGGGAAAGAGTGTTGTGTACAAGATAAATCAAACATACATACAGATACTGAGGAAGAAGGAAAAGAGAACAAGGAAGGAACAAATATGCACAATGAAAATACATCTAGAACAGAAAATACAAAAACTGAAGAAAGGCTCTTCCCTGAAGAGGAGGAACTCCTCTATGATGAAGACATTGGAGATGATGACGATGATGACAGTGAGGGATATGATTCTGAGGAAGTATCACAAACAAAATCCCCACATTCGAGTAAAAATTATTGTCTTCAACCACAAACAAGTAAACTGGGGTCCACATTTAATGCAGAAAATTCTCAGGGAGATGCTGTTCAGTGTATAAAAAAAGATGACAAATCTGCACTTGAAAAAGTGACAGTTAAAAATAGTGTGCAAAATGAGGAACATAGTCCTAAAAGAATAACTAGAAACCATTCAGCTGAGAGAGAGGATTTAGATATTGTGGGGGGATCAAGAGGAAGACCGTGCAGGTCCTCACCTAGGAAAGTTGACAAAAGCAGGAAAGACCTGTCAAGAAGTCGGTCACCACCAGGTAGATCAAATAGAAGGATTGGTAAGTTGACAACACTTGACAAAAAGTGCAATATAAGTGAAAATGATAGTGTCAGTCCCCTAATGGTCAAGGAAAAGGAAATGCAAGCCAAGTACGAGGAGAAGCTGGCAGTTGCATTTGGCAGGACGACAAGACAGGCCCAAAAGGCAAGTCAGGAACTGAAGGATAGAAATACATTAAATCCATTAGCACATCCTTTGGGAAGAGAAAATGGAAGAAACACTACAACACATGGTAATAGTAAAAATATACCATCTGAAGATAAGAATGAACAACTAAAGCTTGCAGCTGAAAATGAAGGTAATTGTGAGAAAGAATGCTTAAAACAAGATAAGCCAAGTACGCCTGTAAATACTGAAAATGGAAGAGAGAACATCAAAGAAGCAGGGTTACACAGTAAAAGTAATGCAGAACCTATAAAGGTACCTGAAGAGAGTCTTTTCCCTGGAGAGGAGGAACTCCTTTATGATGGAGACAGCGAAGGTGATGATGATGATGATGATGATGATGAAGATGAAAAGGAAAATGATGCTGTAGAAACTTCTAAACCAGAAGCAAGTGAAACGGGGTCCATATTTGATACAGATAATTCTCAGGTAGATACCATAAAAGAACATGATGGTAAATCTGTAACAGAAAGTGTGCAGAATAGGGAACATAGTCCTAAAAGAATAACAAGAAATCATTCATCCGAAAGAGACTTCGAGAATGTGCAGAGGGCAAGAGGAAGAAAATGTAGTGTTTCACCTAGAAAGAATGACAAAAGTGACAGCACCATAGACCTCTCAGTGAGTCGATCACCACCAGGTAAATCAAACAAAAGGATAACGAAGTTGACACCAAACAAGAAGAGTGAGATCAAGCAAAATGATAGTGTGAGTCCCCTAATGGTCAAGGAAAAGGAAATGCAAGCAAAGTATGAGGAGAAGATGGCAGTCGCATTTGGCAGAACCACAAGACGGGGCCAAAGGGCAGTTGCGGAACAAGACGATACAGGCAGAATAAGTCCGCCAGTACATTCATCAAAAAGGGTGAGTGGGAGAAACACTTCAAGACATAAAGGTAGTGAGAGCCCACCAAGAGAAAGAGGGAGAAAGCCTCCTAGGAGTAAAGAAGGAGAACACAAGAGGACAGATCATGAGAAGATTCATTCAGAAAGGAGCACCACTTCAAGAAATAGTGATTCCAGACTGAGAGTAAAAAGGATGCAAGGGAACGAAGTGGAGGAAACAAAAAGAAATAAAAGTTTACCAAATGGAGCACAACAAAGGAAGCCGACAAGTTTGGATGACAGTGTACATGGGAAGGTACGGTGGAAGAGACAGCAATCTGAGTCACCACCAGCTTACGGAAGACGACAGCGTGTGCATGAGAGACGAATGAGGGATGATGGAGATTCTCCAGACAAGGGAATTCATATTGGAAAAATAAAAATAAGAAATGAGATTAAAGAAGATGGTAGAAATCATGGTGATCCACCACCTAAAGTTCAGAGAGAGAGGAATTGTGTACTGGACCAACAGACCCGAAGCAAAGTACCAGTAGATAGCAAACTGTTACATAAAATTTTATGGGAGTCTCCAAAGAAGAGTATTGTCCAGGATGATGAAAAAGAAGAAGGCGAGTTAGATGAAGATGAAGAAGAAGGAGAATTAATTAGTGTAGCGACAAATGGAGGGGAGACCTCACACAAAGATACAAAGGAGTCTCACTTTCCCAATATCAGATGTAGATTCAAGACGACGGAATGAACCAAGATGGGATTTGAAGAATGCCAGGCCCACAAGAAAAAGTGAAATGTTAAAATATGAGAAAGCTTTACAAGAAGCCAAAGAGAAACATCGAAGAGCTGAAGAAGATAGGAAGAACAGAGTCGTGAGTAAGGAACCAGCACTGTCTAAATGTCAAGAAGCCTGATAGTGTTAAAGATAGATTTGCTTGGGAGAAGCAAGATGTGTTCACAGGAAGGGAAAAGAAGATAAATCAGGTCAGTGAAGCAAATGCAGAGAAGAGAAGGCAGAGCATGAGAGCTAGGCACTTAAGGACTTTAATGGAGGATGACACAACATTTTACCCATCTGATCTTTTCCAAGTTACACCAATTTTGGCTGTCCCAGAAAAGGTAGGCCCTGCTTCAGGAAGTGATGATACTATTGACATTCTGGTAAAGCAGAACCATGAGAAATATGGCCAAGACAGCCTCAGCACCAGTGGAGACTCTGAGATGTCATTGTTGTACTTTATTAACGATCATGAAGGGAAGAGACGTGCTACTTCTGACCGTAAATCTTCCTTTTTGAAGGCAACAGGGGCTACAAATGATGGCACAAAGAATCAAGCAGATGTTAAGATGAAGGCAAAGGAGCATGTAGTTGAAACCAGGGGTCTAGCAGATGAAAAGGCCAGTGAACAAAGTTTGGTGAAAGACAATGTTACTGTTGCAGACACACCACTGACTGATGGTATGGATCAGGAGCATGATAGTCAAAATTTGTTAGGCAATGAAAGCCTGTTAAACCAGTGTGTAAATGAAATGGCAACTGAGACTGGAAAGGAAGGTGACGGTCACATAGAAAACAGTTTAGAAACAAGAAATGTTGATCAAGTAGCAGAGGACACTGCAGAGACTGAAACAGCATGCGAAGACCGAGCCGCTGGCACCAAGACGCATATTACTGAATGTAGCGATGTACCTATGTTGAATGAGGCCAGTGCCACCGCTCAGTCTACTGATGCCCACGAAGATCATTCAAGCAGTTCAAGTGACTCAGACTCAGATTCAGACTCAGACAGTAGTGATTGTCAATGCAGCAAATGTGGTAACAGTAGTAGCAGTAGCAGCAGCAGCAGTAGTAGTAGTTCAAGTTCTTCAGATTCTGATAGTGACTCAGATGCAGTCATTGAAGAAACAATGCAAGAAGCAACAAATACAAGTGTTGCTGGAGGTGGACCAGACCAGAGTAAAATAGTGAGCCGCGTGAACAAGAAATCTCCAAGAAAAACTCCTCGGAAATTACCTTCAAAGCGAGAAAAGTCACCAAAGAAACCCTCACCTAGTAAGTCACCCCACAGGACAAGTAAAACCCCAAACAAGATGCTAAAAACGCCACACAAGTCTCCTGGAAAGGTTGTTCTGAAAACTCCAGGAAAAACGCCATGTAAGAAACTTGGAAAGACACCCAAAAAGTCACCTAGTAGCAAATTAAAAGAGCCAAGTGTTCAAATTTTACCTGATTTCCACAGCAAGTTGGAGGAGAATGGCGTTACTTCAGCCGAGGATAAAAGCCAGAGTAAGGCTTTTAATTCACAGGTACCAGGTACAAAACACAATACTAGCAATGGCCACATCATATCACCACCGCAGATACAGATGCTGATTTGTTCCCATGACGATCTGAAAAGCTCAGACCAAGAAGCGAGAAGAATCGGTTAGTGAATCCCAATCTCAGAATTCAAATAGCAATGGAGCCGCAGCTGCGCCTTCAAATAATTCATCATCAACTACTATTCAGAAGGTCTTCGTTCGGCGTCGGGCGAAGAGACCTGCCAATTTCTCACCTACCAAATCTGCTGCAATGAGTTTATCATGCGTAAGCGGGAAGAGTGCCATCTCACTTGTACACAGGGACCAACAGCCGTCACAGGAAACCTCAAATTCTGATCCCAAGAGCATCCAGGATGAGAATATTTTCAAAGAAAGAGATCGTGCACCGTCGGAACGTACCAAAGAGGAATTAATCTTGCGGAAGAGAACCAGAACTTCCGTTAGTGAGAAAACTATGGCCAGCAAGCGTTCTAGAATGTTCTCTCCAGAATCAAGGGAGGAGATAGCTGTCTGTAAAGACAGTGCTGAAAGAAAAACAAGCGAGAATGGTGCTGTAATGTCTGAGAAAAGTCCTGCGGAAGCCAACAAAACTGGTGTATCTACGAAAGCCATGGAAGTTCCAAAAGGACCCAACTTTGTGCCAGAGGAAAAGGACCGATGGACCAGTAAGAATATCCACCGGTGCCACCAGTACGATCGCAGCAAATGGAAAGTCAACTGATGAAACATCTACAACCGACAGCAAGATCATAGTCCCCGTCAAGATACGTCGAGTGAAGAGACAGCTCAACCTCGGGCTGTCTAGCTCCGTTTCGAGTGTTGTGTCTTCCGTACCTGACAGAAAGTCGCCCTTGAGGTCCACTGCGCCCTCGACGTCTGCCTCCACTCCGCCGCCAGCTAAGGACAGGAGCAAGTCCGTTGAAAACTCCCTGTCAGGCCTTAGGAGAAGTCCGAGGAAGAAGCTGGTGTCTACTTAGTATGTGAAGATTCATGTAAATATTGTACATATTTTAATGCAATTTCTCTTTTTTTTTCGACTGAATTTATGCCAATATATATATTTTTTTCTAGTGGAGAGAAGTGCTATAAAATGGGATGATTTTATATCTGATTACTTTTTGTGTTTTAGTTAAATTTTCAGTTTTATTGTTTGAATTACGTACATTTTCCAAAGAATAAACGTATTTGAAAGCTATAGGTAAATGTCATGTTAAGGATGGCAGTTATTGTGTATATAATGTATGTATTTATTGAAATTTATTTTTCTGTCATTTGAAATGAAATAAAGGTACATGTGCAAGAAAAGTTGTTATTTTTGAATAATCTTTTAAACGGGAAATAAACGTAAAATACCATTACTTGGTTTTATTACAGACAATTACCTAATTTACCGTTTTTGCTGTAGGAGATTCTTCTCTTATCCCCCCCCCTCTCTCTCTCTCTCTCTCTCTCTCTCTCTCTCTCTCTCTCTCTCTCTCTCTCTCTCTCTCTCTCTCTCTCTCTCTCTCTCTCTCTCTCTCTCTCTCTCTCTCTCTCTCTCTCTCTCATTTACAGGAAAATCAGATTAAAAAAAGAAACGCTCATTTTATGGAAACTTTTGAAGTCCAGTGGATCTAATTGTTCAAGATAATCGCCATTACAAATAACTTCACTTAAAATAAAGAAATGAATTGTTCGACCAAATATCTCATATTTTAGCCATATTTATACCAATTTGCAGTAATATACAGTATATACAAATAGTATGTCATTGCAAAATGTGTTTGGGAATATTAATGCTGGACATTGTGAAAAAACGGCTGAATATGGAAATAGTACATTAAAGCTGAACAAATATGGTTGCTGCAATCAAATTCGCATATGAACCTTCACAGTATGAGGGCATAGAACACAAACTCGCCCCCTTCCTAATCCCTTGCTCGTTGTTGTCGTGGGGGGGGGGGAGGCTTAGGAAACGGAGACTAAGACCCAATGTTGAGGTTATCCCCTACCTTGGGCCATAGCTCTCGACTCAACTAATTTTGCACGGTCTTTTCTCCTACTTCCTTTTCCTTATCTCCCCAACCCCTTCCCCTGTCCAATTCCTAAGGTGTCAGAGCCATGTTGAAAGTATGAACGGCTGACTTTGTACCAGTCATGAACGACCTCAGGGAGCTATGGGCACGGTATTCCCTTGGTTATTTGTCTAGTCCTTACCCCTTATGGGGAACCTGAGGGTGGACCTTTTATCTTCGCCACGTTCTTAAGGCTTACCATGGCCAGTAATGAAGATTTTGCACCTTTCTTAGAGCACTGAGGCTTGCCCCTTTTTCAACTAGCCTCTCTGAATCCCTGACTTCTTTGATCAGGGCTCTGACCGCTGCTATTAAACTTATATCCTCCAACCCACCTGCACAATCGTCTTCATTTACTATCTCTTCCACCCTTATTATAACTCTTCAATCCTATTGCCCTCATCCCCCCACAATACTATCTCACTCCACACCACTCCCTCCTCCACCCGTTCTTGCCCCTCTACAATTCCCACTTCTACAAACTTTTTGAGTACCCTATTTAGCCCAGCCAAGGGGGACCAATTCTTTGTGATTCCCCAAACAGCCTCTTACTCCGATATCCTCTTTCAACAGTGGCTCCAAAAATAAGTAGGCAAAGTTTCCTTCTCAGTCCAACCACTCACGTCTTGTCAGTTAAATCTGAGTCCTAAGACCATGCACAATCTACCCTGGTTAACCTCACTGGCAAACCTATTCCTGCTCAACCCTTCTCCCTACGATAAAGATTGGTTAGACTGTGAAGATGATCTACTTGCCTGCCTTGCTGACTACAATAAAGTATCACTACAGTGCTACACTATTCCTCACTGAGGCTGCCATAAGTCCCACATCAATATTATCAAGATTACCTTTCGTAGACATGATGTGACATATGCGCCAATTGTGGTGGCTCCTATAATGTATTTTACAGGGGCTGCCCTGCCTACAAGTTTGGTCTGAGGTAGCAGTTCTCAGATACAAACTTAGCCTCAATCTATGAGAAACCAGACCGGAAGCATGCCAAATGGTTTTTCAATCACTCCCTACTATCCTTCCCTCCACTCCTATCCCCCCCACCCAAGTAGTCTACATCATCCTCAGTACCACTACCCTCTACTCCTCAACTTCCCACCACTACTCCCCCTATCTCCCAGTCAAATCCTTTTTCCAATCTCAATCCAGATATTCCAATATCCACAACTCTCCCATGTCTCTCCCTACTCCTTGTCTTACCAATCGCACCAGACAATCTAAACATTCCACCTCATTTTCTACCACATCCCTTCCCAAACGCACATCCTCTACTCCTCAGATGCCTATCTTCTCTTCACCTCCTCATAAATAAAATTTTCGTTTCCCAAACTTCCCCACCCAAATCCCCTCCAGAAACCCATGAGGACATTAGAAACTTTCTAAGTAAAACTCAGGAGGAAGTTCCTCTTTCTCATCTCTCCTCCAATTTCTCTGCCCGCATTCCTTCCCAATACACCCTATTCTTTCCTCCACTCACACCAAGCCCCCCTCTTTCCCTACAGTCCCTAACACCCCCTCCTGGATACACACGTGAATCTCTTTTATCACAATGTCCTTCCCTGGATCCCAGTTTTCCTGATTGCCCTTCTGATATCACGCCTTCAGTTCCATCCTCTGATCCCCTACCAGGTACTCCTCCTGCTTCTCAGACATCCATCTCTACCCTCATCACCCTCTGATTGATCCACAATGACTCTTCTACAGTGGAACATTCGAGGTTTTCGTTCTCACAGACCTGATCTTCGTCACCTCATATCTTCATACAGCACATCCATTATACTCCAGTACAGATTTCAAATTATCATTTTGTATCATTCCCTCACTCTATCTGCCGCTTCCATACTTATCCATTATAAAACAACATATGTTATACCTCCCTGATAAACCGCTTTACCTGGCACAGGTATCCGCTTTTTGGATCACACTTGTTTCAGTCTACTTCTCCCCTTTCTTACCTATAGACTTTATAACCTTTGAAACCTTACTTTCCTAACTCCAACCACCTTACCTTATAGTCACCACACCCTCTGGGGTGCCTCCACTTCTACTTCCTGAGAACACATTCTCTCAAAAACTAACCTTAATCCTCCTAAATTCAAACCGCCCCATTCATTTTGACATGCGTACCCAATCATTTTCAGGCCTTGATTTTTATCTTTACTCTCATTCCCTTCGTCTAGATTTCCATTGATCAGTTCTAGACCACTTTCACTCTAGTGATCACTTCCCCATTCTTTCTCCTACTTTCTGTGTCCCACTTCCTAATTCCCCTCGCTGATCCTTTAACAGAGCCTCTCTCTCTACCCTTGATCTTCCTCCTTCATCCTTCTCTTCCACTTCAGATATGCTTCTATAATTCACAGCCAATATCCACAGCCTATACAGCCATTCCCCATATTCCCAACCTTACACTTCAAAATGTGTTTCATTGTGCTACAGTGCTTCGGCTGAAGCCTGCAGTGTGGAACAGCTACTGTCACAAGAGAGGCGCCCCAGTCATTTAACATATCTTTTGAGAAGCTGACACCTTTTAAAAAGGTATACATTATCCTGTGTTATGATACCTTCCACCTACTTTCTTGTCCTTTCAATATTTATTAACATATGGACGACCGGAAACTTTCCTCCCCACTGGCGACAAACCCTTGCACTACTTTTTCAAAAACTACCTAAAGACTATCGTCCCATAACATTTCTCCCTGTCAGTTTGGATTTCGTCGCAACCGAAGCACAGCTGATTCTCTTGCCTATTTCGAAACACATCACATCAGCATTTGCATGCCGTGATATAGTATTAGCTGGCGGCATCATAACCTTCAACAATTATCTTCCCATGGCCTATGCGGGAAGATCTTCCGTGTCAGATTTGCCTCGTCTAGATTGTATTCCCTCAAATCGAAGATGTCCCACAAGGCAGTGTGCTCAGCACATTATTTCTCATATCTGTAAATGGATAAGCTTCAGCTCTACCACCAGGATTCCGGTCATCACTGTACATAGATAACCACACCAGCAGTGTCGTGAAGGCGTAATTTTGGCAACACCCAGAGATTATGCTGCGTCACATTCACCCAAATCGCCAGATCTCAGTCTCATAGAGAATGTTTGTTAGCCATGGGCAGAGACTTTCCCCGAGATCATACCTGCAATTTTCATGTCATTGCCCAAACCATTACAGCATAGGAGTGATTGGGCTCGGCAGACGGACGCCAGTTAACTGCCCCCCTCCCCCAAATAACGCTCCTCAGGGGTCACAACACATTTTTCCAACCGTTTTCGGCTTTGCATCATATTGCTAAGTCAGAAAGAGTAAAGATTCTTTTTTAGCGATTATACCATAAGTTATTTTTTTTCATTTTCTTATACTGTCCTTTTCTCGTATTGAAATTTAAATCCACATTGTATATCTTACTATTTGCTTTATTAAAAATTTATTCTCACTTCAACTTTTGTTTACTTGTGCATTCTTAAATTGTACAGGGAAATAAAACAGCTATATATTGATAATATTTTTCATAGCAACATTTTCCCAAATAGAAACTTTAAACATAAAAGTATATAGCACTGGAAAAACATGACTCTGCAGGGCTCTGTATAAATTTACATTAGTGGACACAAGGCCATAATTTTATCGGAAAGAGATCACACCCTATGTGAACTTTATACAGTGCAAAGATTCTATTTTTCACGAAAATATACATTTAAATCTGAAAAGTCAGCAATGGACGGCGTCCTTAATTGTCAATACACACATGAAAATGAATTATTCTCCTACTTAATTCTGTAAACATGTCACAAAGTTTATTTGACACAATGCGCTTTAATATCACCTTATCCTGTTTCAGCCTATGATAAAAATGTGCGACTGTAACCGTAGAAGAAAAGAAAGAAAAAGAAATATGTTTTTTTCTGTGAGGCCTTCCCAACATGAACTCCCCAGAACTTTGTCATAAAATAATAATATTAATGATATATAGATAAATAAATAAATAGTCAAATTGGCACATCCCTGTCCCATTGTTTATCATGAATTTCACTGTGGGATGACGTATCATTATGAAGAAAAATTTCGACTCCCGTGTTAAGTATTGTATTATTGGCATCCTTATACTCGCCATTACCGTCTCTTTAAAAATGATGGT
Organism: Penaeus monodon; assembly: GCF_015228065.2. Lineage (NCBI taxonomy): Eukaryota > Metazoa > Arthropoda > Malacostraca > Decapoda > Penaeidae > Penaeus > Penaeus monodon. The sequence goes on along the minus strand of NC_051392.1, from coordinate 4,756,884 downwards.
TTTATTAAAGTTTAATATAGGAAAAAAGAAAAAAATAGAATTCTTATCATGGGAGTTGACATTTCTGTTCTAATATGCCATCCCAAGGAAAGTCGATGATGAACTTTACATAACAAGATCCTAGAGCACTCACTAACAACACCTTATAACATATTCGGATATGGTCACAGTTGATAAGCTTTGATAGATAATCTCTTAATCACAGATATACATGTCAGGATTGGCTTGGAAGCACATAAGGACAGTTCCAAGGCAATACACAATATGGATAAGATGAAAGTGGGTTGAATACAAGTGGATGTGGACATGTCTTTCTCTGTAGTCGGTTGTCGTAAGTGCAGTGGAAGTAGTCACGGCAGCAGCCAGGGCAAGCAGGGTAGTTACCTTGGCGGTTGCACTGACTCATCTGGCCACCACCTGTAGGGCAATCTTCTGGCCGCAAACAAACTGGATAAGTGGGATCTGTGTTGAACACAAGATTTCCTGGGCATTTTGCCACAGTAGGTGTGTACCCACGGCCAGAAAGGGAAGGTTCACATTGAATATAATCCGAACAGCAATGTTGACATCGTGGGAAACTTCCAGGGTGGGCACAGCTACTTACATTGGCAGAAGGCCCTCGCAATACTGGATCGTAAGGGCAGTCTGAAGGTGGAACACAATAAGGATACGTTGAAACGGTATTGAAAACCAGACCTGGAGGACAATGTCTAGTTGCCCGCATCATCTGGTTACCATTGTGGTAGCAATGTGTGTACACCCCGATACAGATATTACTTTTAGCAAAGAACCCAGCATGAGAGCACCCAGTCGCTGCTTGATCCTGTGGGGTGGTGAGGGAGGTTTCACCTGGATTAGGTGCTGGAGTATCTAATGATGAGGGAGAGGGGTTGCTAGTGGTGGTTTCTCCATGTGCAGAACATGGAGCATAGCACGGGGCTGATTCCACACAACGTCTTGTACTGTTGCTGAATATGGGCTTGTTTTTAGGACATCTGGCTACAACTGGCTGAGGAACTAAGCCATTAACAAAAACACATGCATAATAACGAGTGCAGTCGGTCAGATCAGGGATAAGAATACCCGCACGCTTGCATTCTGGTTTACAGTGATCTTGATCAGTCTCTCCAGAATCCGAATTTGATGTCATTGTTTGTTCAGTGACTTCTACTGCAGGGCTGGTGTTCAGAGTAAAAGCTGTATTTACAGTTCCCTCAGATGTGCCAGTACTTCCTTCTGGTGTTGGACTGCTAGTGTCCATTCCTTCTGGAAATGGATAGGTAGTAATAGGTCCTTCTGGTGCTGGACTGGTAATGTTAAATCCTGGCATTAGACTGGTAATGATAGGTCTCTCTGGCATTGGACTGGTAGTGCTAGGTCCTTTGATGGTGGACTGGTAGTGCTAGGCCCTTTTGATGGTGGACTGGTAGTGCTAGGTCCCTTTGATGGTGGATTGGTAGTGGTAGGTCCCTTTGATGGTGGACTGGTAATGCTAGGTCCTTTTGATGGTGGACTTGTAGTGCTAGGTACTTCTGATGGTGGACTGGTAGTATTAGGTCCTTTTGGTGGTGAAATGGTAGTGATAATTTCACTGGAATTTGGATTGTTAGTAATAGGTCCTGTTATTGGACTAGTGCTTACGGCTCCTTCTGGTGTTGGTTTGGTACCGACAGATTCTGTTGGTGTTGGTTTCTCACTAGTAGTTCCTTCTGTTGTTATAGTGTTATAAATGAATCCGGCAGGTGATGGCGTGATGGACCCCATTGTTATTGATTCACTATCTGTTTGCTGACAATTCAAGGTGCGACAGGGAGCATGACTTTGACAGGTCTTACTCTCTGCATCAAACACAGGCTTCTCTCTTGGGCATCTGATTCTCAAAGGGCGAGGAACAGTGCCATCAAAGAATATACAGAGGAAGTAGTGATGGCAACTGGTTGGATCACGTACAATAGAATTTGGCTTTTCACAGTAAATACTGCAAGGCCCATCGTCACTTGGGAAGACTGTAGATGCAACTTCTGATGCAGGTTTGACAGTAGTAGCTACTGTTGTAGACATTGTAGCTACAACTCCTTCACATGTAGTAATACAAGGAATATTCGCAGCACAAGAGTGTTTTTCGAGGTCAAAGACTGGTCGTTCTGGGGGACATTTTCCTCTAACCGGTGAATAGTGAGGATATGGAGTAAGGCGAGTGATGTTGCACATATAGAAGTGGTTACAGTCAAGAGGGTCATGGACAAGAGTATGTTGGGAAGAGCAAATTGGTCGACATAGATTAACAGGTGTTGGAGAATATGTTGGCATAACTGTGGGTGATAATGTCACTATAGATGAAGAACTACTGATATAAGGATATTCTGTTGTACTGGCGGGCACCGCAGATGTTGGCAAGTAAGTTATATTTGTTTCCTGGCATGTTGTGATACAGGATGATTCTGCTCGACAACTGTAACTCTCCAGATTAAAGACTGGGCGAGAGAGTGGACAATGAATCCTTGTGGTGTAGGCTTGTCCCTGTACAATCATACAAACATAGTAATAGTGGCAATCCATGGGGTCATGCAAGATGGTGTTGTGTTGAGTGCAGTTTGGACGACACGTTTCTGGAATCAACATTAAACTATTATCTGTGCCATTTCCATTTTGGGTTTCACTCTCCTGGCACGTAACCAGACATTCTGCAAACTTTAAACAGCTTTCACTTCTTGCATCGAATACAGGTCGACTTGGAGGGCATGCCATTCTTGTAAGAATGGTGGTATTACCATTGACAGTGCAGGTATAGTAATGGTGGCAGTCCTTGGGATCCTTTACCACAGATTCTGGTCGGACACACGAGGGCAAGCATGGATCATGCAGATCTTCAACTGTTGATGGTACTGTGGTTTCTTGCGGAGTAGAGGGAACAGAACACATTTCAATGCATCTAGCCTCAGCTTCACACCGGAGTTTAGTCCTGTGAAAGAAAGGTTTGGTGGAAGGACATCTAGCACGAACAGGATGTGGTGTCAGACCTCTCAGAAATACACATATGTAGTAGTGGGTACAGTCCATTGGGTCTGGCACTAGGGAGTTCGGAATGATGCACTTAGGCTGGCAGCTGGCGGCATCAGGGGTCGGTGGAGGCATCGGAGCAACAGTGCCAGGACAGGTTACCACACACTGTATTGACGCCATACATTTCCCTTCATCTTGGCTGAATACTGGCTTGTCTTCGGGACACTTGATGCGTTGGGGCTTCATTGAAAAATCATCAATGAAGTGACAGACATAGAAATAATGACAGTCTGTTGGATCTGCTAGCCAGGAATCAGGTATGAGGCAGATAGGCTGACAGATTGATGGTAGTGTCCCTGATGCTGAGACATTTTGGTATGTTGGTGAGATGTTGAATGGGGACTGGGTGGTGTTGGAAGCCAAGGAAGGAAAAGAGGAAGAAGTAACAACTTCTGGTCTTTCGATGTCAGTGCCAGCGAAAGCTGGATGCACCATCTGGACAGGAAATGGGAGCGAATTTGGAGGTATTAAAGAGGAATCAACTGTAGATGTTGCTGTTGTGACACTACCAGGGAGTAATGCACTTGTTGGAGTAATTGACAGTGAGGACAAAGATGTAACAGTTGTAACAGTTCCAGTGATTGCACTAGGCAGTGATATAATACTAGTAAATGTACCATACAAGGATGTTACACTTGTGACTGCACCTGGTGTACACTTGTTGACCGGGTGAATAACACTGTCACTGTACATGAGTTTGTTACACTTGAACGCAAGGGGATGATGAACAGTGACGTTCCGGACGTGATATACACTGACAGTACCTGCAGTATGTACACTTGTGACTGACGGAAAGAGAACATTGTGACACCTGTAGTGTATAACACTTTGACTGTCCATAACTGTGTACCTGTAGTGCACCAGGATGATATAACCTGTGGCTGTACAGCAGTAGTTACACATTAGTAGGGCTGCTATACACTTACGTACTGCTATACATGGACGACAGTGACATTGTGGACCCTGAGTGTTATACCTGTACTGTACATCCTTTAACTGTGGTCACAGGATGATACTTGACTGTACAGGAGGATGTCTGTGACTTACCAGGAGATGTTCACAGTATGTACGCAGTGTTACAAAGTGTACAGTAGGATATACACTTGACTGTACTGCAGTGACGACACTGTGACTGCACAGGAAGTGAAATTGGGACATATGTATAAAGAGTCAACAGGTACTGTGCGCCCAGGATGATACACTTGTTGAATTTACACGTGAGACAAGATGTACCAGTGATGTCCGCAGTGTTAACTGACTGTACCAGGAGTAACCTTGGACTGACCGGAAATGCACACTGTGGTACGGCAGTGTTAACACTGTACTGTACCATACTGTTGTACACTGTAGCAGGGGATGTGACGTCCAGTGAGTCAGACGTGATATAACACTAGACGTACCTTGCAGTAGTAACACTTGTGACTGACAGGGAAGAGCAACATCTGTGGACACCTGATGTTATAATTGTGACTGTACCATACGTTGACACTTGTAGTGCACCGGGATGAATAACACCTGTGCTGTACCAGCAGTTAACTGTATGTACAGCAGGATTTACACAGTGAATGTACCGGCTGATATAACCTGACAGTACTGCAGTGAGTACACTTGTGACTGCACGGAATGAGCAACATCTGTTGTACACCTGGCAGTGTTATAACACTTGTGACTGTACCATACACTGTTGTAACACTTGTGCTGCACAGGGAATGAGATAACACCTGTGACTGTTCCAGGAGATGTTACACCTGTGCTGTACAGCAAGATGTTACACTTGATGTACAGAGAGTACACCTGTGCTGTACCAGGCAGGATGTTACACTGTGACTGTTCCAGGCAAGATGTTACACCATGATGTACCAGGCAGTGATATAACACTGACGACTGTACCTTGCAGTGACGTAACACTTGTGCTGCACCAGGAAAGACGCAACATTGTTGGTACCCTGGCAGTGTTATAACTTGTGACTGTACCATCACTGTTGTAACACTGTAGATGCACCAGGATGAGATAACACTGTGACTGTACAGGCAGTGATTAACACCTTACAACTGTACCTTGCAGTGAGTAACACTTGTGACTGCACCAGGAATGAGCAACATCTGTTGGTACACCTGGCAGTGTTATAACACTTGTACGTACCATACACGTTGTAACACTTGTGCTGCACAGGGAATGAGATAACACTGTGATGTCCAGGCAGTGATGTTACACCTGTGACTGTACCAGGCAGGATGTTACACTGTGATGTACCAGACAAGATGTTACACTGTGACTGACCATGGCAGTAGATGTTACACTGTGACTGTACCACACGTGTACACTGTACTGACCAGGAGAGATTACACCTGTGACTGTACCAGGCAGGATGTTACACCTGTGCTGTACCAGGCAGTGATATAACACTTACACTGTACCTTGCAGTGACGTACACTTGTGACTGCACCAGGAATGATGCAACATCTGTTGGTACACCTGGCAGTGTTATAACACTTGTGACTGTACCATACACTGTTGTAACACTTGTACTGCACCAGGAAATGAGATAACACCTGTGACTGTACCAGGCAGTGATGTTACACTCTGTGACTGTACCAGGCAGTGATATAACACTTACGACTGTACCTTGCAGTGACGTAACACTTGTGACTGCACCAGGGAATGATGCAACATCTGTTGGTACACCTGGCAGTGATATAACACTTTACACTGATCTTGCAGTGACGTAACAACCTTGTTGACTGCACCAGGGAATGATGCAACACTGTTGTACAGCCTGGCAGCTGTGTAATACACTGTGACTGTACCAGCAAGATACACTGTGTGTACCAGCGATGTAACCTGCTGTACCAGGAATGATGTAACTGTACTGACCGGAATGACACCTGTTGTACCAGGCAGTGTTACACCTGTGCTGTACCAGCAGCGATGTTACACCTGTACTGTACCAGGCATGAGTTACACCTGTCACTGTACCAGGCAGTGATATAACACTTACAACTGTACCTTGCAGTGACGTAACACTTGTGACTGCACCAGGGAATGATGCAACATCTGTTGGTACACCTGGCAGTGTTATAACACTTGTGACTGTACCATACACTGTTGTAACACTTGTAGCTGCACCAGGGAATGAGATAACACCTGTGACTGTACCAGGCAGTGATGTTACACCTGTGACTGTACCAGGCAGTGATGTTACACCTGTGACTGTACCAGGCAGTGATATAACACTTACAACTGTACCTTGCAGTGACGTAACACTTGTGACTGCACCAGGGAATGATGCAACATCTGTTGGTACACCTGGCAGTGTTATAACACTTGTGACTGTACCATACACTGTTGTAACACTTGTTAGCTGCACCAGGAAATGAGATATACACCTGTGGCTGTACCAGGCAGTGATGTTACACCTGTGACTGTACCGTGCAGTGACGTTTACACCCTGTGAATGTACCAGGCATGGATATAAACTTGGACTGTACCTTATGGTAACACTTGTACTGCACCAGGAATGATGAACACCTTGGTACACCTGGCATGTGTTTACACTGTGGACTGTAACATACACTGTGATGTAACACTTGTGACTGCACCAGGGAATGATGTAAAAACACCTGTGACTGTACCAGGCAGTGAATGTTACCAGGCAGTGTGACTGTACCAGGCAGTAGATGTTACACCTGTGACTGTACCAGGCAGTGATATAACACTACACTGTACCTTGCAGGCACGATTAACACTTGTGACTGTACCAGGCAGAATGTAGCAACTCTGTGTACCTGCAGGTTATAAATTGTGACGTACCTACACTGTTGACATTTGTACGCACGGGAGATGGTAACACCTGTGACTGTACCAGGCAGTGATGTTACAACCTGTGACTGTATCCAGGCAGTGATTACACCTGTGACTGTACCAGGCAGTGATGTTACACCTTGACTGTACCAGGCAATGAGTTACACCTGTGACTGTACCAGGCAAGAGTATGTTACACCTGTGACTGTACCAGGCAGTGATATACACTTACACTGTACCTTGCAGTGACGTAACACTGTGACTGCACCAGGGAATGACAACTCTGTTGTACACCTGGCAGTGTTATAACACTTGTGACTGTACCATACACTGTTGTACACACTTGTACGTGCACCAGGAAGATGATGTTACACCTGTGACTGTACCAGGCAGTGATGTTACACTGTGACTGTACCAGGCGAGATGTAAAACACTGTGCACTGTACCAGGTTGAGTGAGTTACACTGTGACTGTACCAGGCAGAGATGTTACACCTGTGACTGTACCAGGCAGATGATTACACCTGACTGTACAGCAAATGTACACCTTGTGACTGTACATTGTACGCACCAGGAATGATCAACCTTGTGTACTGTACCAGGCAGAGATGTTACACCTGTGACTGTACCAGGCAGTGATTAAACACTTGTGACTGTACCAGCAGAGAGTTACACTGTGACTGTACCAGTAAGGTTACACCTGTGACTGTACCAGCAGGATGTACACCTGTGACTGTACCAGGCAGTGATGTTACACCTGTGACTGTACCAGGCAGCGATGTTACACCTATGACTGTACCAGACACAGATGTTACACCTGTGACTGTACCAGGCAGTGATGTTACACCTGTGACTGTACCAGGCAGTGATGTTACACCTGTGACTGTACCAGGCAGAGATGTTACACCTGTAACTGTACCAGGCAGAGATGTTACACCTGTGACTGTACCAGGCAGCGATGTTACACCTGTGACTGTACCAGGCAGATGTTACACCTGTGACTGTACCAGCAGTGATGTACACCTGTGACTGTACCAGGAGATCAACTGTGGTTACAGCAGTGTGTTACCCTGTGCTTACCAGGCAGTGATGTTACACCTGTGACTGTGCCAGGCAGAGATGTTACACCTGTGACTGTACCAGGTATTGATATAAGACTTATGACTGTACCTTGCAGTGACGTAACACTTGTAACTGCACCAGGGAAAGACGCAACATCTGTTGGCACACCTGGCATTGTTATAACACTTGTGACTGTACCATACACTGTTGTAACACTTGTAGCTGCACCAGGAAATGAGATTACACCTGTGACTGTACCAGGCAGCGATGTTACCCTGTGGCTGTACCAGGCAGCGATGTTACACCTGGGGACTGTACCAGGCAGGATGTTACACCTGTGGCTGTACCAGACAGATGTTACACCTGTGACTGTACCAGGCAGAGATGTTACATACACTGTGACTGTACCAGGCAGCAGTGATACACCTTACAGATGTACCTTGCAGTGACGTAACACTTGTGACTGCACCAGGAGAGCACCTGTGAGTACATGCAGTGTGTTACACCTGTGCGTACCAGCAGTGTTAACACTGTACTGCCCAGGACACGAGTACACCTGTGATGTACCAGCAGTGATGTTAAGCCTGTCGACCAGTCGGCAGCAGAGTTACACCTGTGACTGTACCAGGCAGTGATGTTACACCTGTGGACTGTACCAGACACAGATGTTACACCAGAGTCTGTACCAAGCAGCGATGTTTCACCTGTGCCTGTACCAGGCAGTGATATAACACTTAGACTGTACCTTGCAGTGACGTAACACTTGTGACTGCACCAGGGAAGATGCAACATCTGTTGGTACACCTGGCAGTGTTATAACACTTGTGACTGTACCATACACTGTTGTAACACTTGTAGCTGCACCAGGGAATGAGTTAACACCTGTGACTGTACCAGGCAGTGATGTTACACCTGTGACTGTACCAGGCAGTGATGTTACACCTGTGACTGTACCGGGCAGTGATATAACACTTACGACTGTACCTTGCAGTGACGTAACACTTGTGACTGCACCAGGGAATGATGCAACATCTGTTGGTACACCTGGCAGTGTTATAACACTTGTGACAGTACCATACACTGTTGTAACACTTGTAGCTGCACCAGGGAATGAGATAACACCTGTGACTGTTCCAGGCAGTGATGTTACACCTGTGATTGTTCCAGGCAGTGATGTTACACCAGTGAATGTACCGGGCAGTGATGTTACACCAGTGAATGTACCGGCAGTGTTATACACTTGTGACTGTACCAGCAGTGTGTTACACTGTGCTGACCAGGATGAGTACACCTGTGACTGTACCAGGCAGGATGTTACACCTGTGACTGTACCAGGCAGTGATTTAACCTGTGACTGTCAGCAGTGATGTACAACTGTACTGTACAGGCAGTGATGTACACTTGTGACTGTACACACAGTGGAACAGACTGACCAAAACATCTGTTGGTACACCTGGCAGTGTTATAACACTTGTGACTGTACCATACACTGTTGTAACACTTGTAGCTGCACCAGGGAATGAGATAACACCTGTGACTGTACCAGGCAGAGATGTTACACCTGTCACTGTACCAGGCAGTGATATAACACTTACAACTGTACCTTGCAGTGACGTAACACTTGTGACTGCACCAGGGAAAGACGCAACATCTGTTGGTACACCTGGCAGTTTTATAACGCTTGTGACTGTACCATACACTGTTGTAACACTTGTAGCTGCACCAGGGAAGGAGATAACACCTGTGGCTGTACCAGGCAATGATGCTACACCTGTGACTGTACCAGGCAGCGATGTTACACCTATGGCTGTACCAGGCAGCGATGTTACACCTGTGACTGTTCCAGGCAACGCTGTAACACCTGTGACTGTTCCAGGCAGTGATATAACACTTACAACTGTACCTTGCAGTGACGTAACACTTGTGACTGCACCAGGGAAATGACGCAACATCTGTTGGTACACCTGGCAGTGTTATAACACTTGTGACTGTACCATACACTGTTGTAACACTTGTAGCTGCACCAGGGAATGAGATAACACCTGTGACTGTTCCAGGCAGTGATGTTACACCTGTGACTATACCAGGCAGAGATGTTACACCTGTGAATGTACCGGGCAGTGATATAACACTTACGACTGTACCTTGCAGTGACGTAACACTTGTGACTGCACCAGGGAAGATGCAACATCTGTTGGTACACCTGGCAGTGTATAACACTTGTGACAGTACCATACACTGTTGTAACACTTGTAGCTGCACCAAGGAATGAGATAACACCTGCGACTGTACCAGGCAATGATGTTACACCTGTGTGTGTACCAGGCAGTGATGTTACACCTGTGACTGTACCAGGCAGAGATGTTACACCTGTGACTGTACCTGGCAGTGTTATAACACTTGTGACTGTACCATACAATGTCGTAACACTTGTAGCTGCACCAGGGAATGAGATAACACCTGTGACTGTACCAGGCAATGACGTTACAACTGTGGCTGTACCAGGCACAGATGTTACACCTGTCACTGTACCAGGCAGAGATGTTACACCTGTCACTGTACCAGGCAGTGATATAACACTTACAACTGTACCTTGCAGTGACGTAACACTTGTGACTGCACCAGGGAAAGACGCAACATCTGTTGGTACACCTGGCAGTGTTATAACACTTGTGACTGTACCATACAATGTCGTAACACTTGTAGCTGCACCAGGGAATGAGATTACACCTGTGACTGTACCAGGCAGCGATGTTACACCTGTGGCTGTACCAGACACAGATGTTACACCTGTGGCTGTACCAGGCAGTGATATAACACTGACGACTGTACCTTGCAGTGACGTAACACTTGTGACTGCACCAGGGAATGATGCAACATCTGTTGGTACACCTGGCAGTGTTATAACACTTGTGACTGTACCATACAATGTCGTAACACTTGTAGCTGCACCAGGGAATGAGATAACACCTGTGAACTGTACCAGGCAATGACGTTACACCGTACTGTCCAGGCATGATTTACACTGTGCTTCAGGCATGGTTACACCTGTCACTGTACCAGGCAGAGATGTTACACCTGTCACTGTACCAGGCAGTGATATAACACTTACAACTGTACCTTGCAGTGACGTAACACTTGTGACTGCACCAGGGAAAGACGCAACATCTGTTGGTACACCTGGCAGTGTTATAACACTTGTGACTGTACCATACACTGTTGTAACACTTGTAGCTGCATCAGGGAATGAAATAACACCTGTGACTGTACCAGGCAAAGATGTTACACCTGTGACTGTACCAGGCAGTGATGTTACACCAGTGAGTGTACCAGGTAGTGATATAACACTTACGACTGTACCTTGCAGTGACGTAACACTTGTGACTGCACCAGGGAATGATGCAACATCTGTTGGTACACCTGGCAGTGTTATAACACTTGTGACTGTACCATACAATGTCGTAACACTTGTGCTGCACCAGGGACTGAGATAACACCTGTGACTGTACCAGGCAGTGATATTACACCTGTGGCTGTACCAGACAGTGATGTTAAACCAGTGAATGTACCGGGCAGTGATATAACACTGACGACTGTACCTTGCAGTGACGTAACACTTGTGACTGCACCAGGGAAAGACGCAACATTTGTTGGTACACCTGGCAGTGTTATAACACTTGTGACTGTACCATACAATGTCGTAACACTTGTAGCTGCACCAGGGAATGAGATAACACCTGCGACTGTACCAGGCAGAGATGTTACACCTGTGTGTGTGCCAGGCAGTGATGTTACACCTGTGGCTGTACCAGGCAGTGATGTTACACCTGTGGCTGTACCAGGCAGTGATGTTACACCTGTGACTGTTCCAGGCAGTGATGTTACACCAGTGAATGTACCGGGCAGTGATATAACACTTACGACTGTACCTTGCAGTGACGTAACACTTGTGACTGCACCAGGGAAAGACGCAACATCTGTTGGTACACCTGGCAGTGTTATAACACTTGTGACTGTACCATACACTGTTGTAACACTTGTAGCTGCACCAGGAAATGAGATAACACCTGTGACTGTACCAGGCAGTGATGTTACACCAGTGAATGTACCAGGTAGTGATATAACACTTACAACTGTACCTTGCAGTGACGTAACACTTGTGACTGCACCAGGGAATGATGCAACATCTGTTGGTACACCTGGCAGTGTTATAACACTTGTGACTGTACCATACACTGTTGTAACACTTGTAGCTGCACCAGGGAATGAGATAACACCTGTGACTGTACCAGGCAGTGATGTTACACCTGTGGCTGTACCAGACAGTGATGTTAAACCAGTGAATGTACCGGGCAGTGATATAACACTGACGACTGTACCTTGCAGTGACGTAACACTTGTGACTGCACCAGGGAAAGACGCAACATCTGTTGGTACACCTGGCAGTGTTATAACACTTGTGACTGTACCATATACTGTTGTAACACTTGTAGCTGCACCAGGAAATGAGATAGCACCTGTGATTGTACCAGGCAGAGATGTTACACCTGTGACTGCTCCTGGCAGCGATATAACATTAGTGACAGTGCCATGCAGTGATGTAACACTTGTGACTGCACCAGGGAATGACGTAACACCTGGCAGTGATATAATACCAGTGACAGTACTATGCAATGAAATAGCACTTGTAACTGTACCACTGTGTGATGTTGCACTTGTGACTGCTCCGGGGAATGATGTAAAAGTAGTGGCCGTACTAGGCAATGATATTATGCTTATGATTGTACCAGAAAGTGACATTACACTTGTGACTGCACCTGGGAATGATGCAACACCCGTCGGTATACCGGGAAGTGATATAACACTTGTGACTTTACCAAGCTGTGTTGTTACACTTGTGTGGGCGCCTGGGAACGATATGACACCGGTTATTGTACCAGGCAGTGTTATGACATGTGTGACTATACCAGGAAATAAAGTTGACCCGCATGGTGATGTGACGGTCGACATTGTTCCAGGCAGTGGCATAACGCTTGTAGCTACAGTAGGCAAAGATGTTTCACCTGTGACTGCGCCTGACACCAATGTACCGCCTGTTATTGTGTCAGTTAAGTCCATCATTGTGACTTTACCAGGCAATGACGTAATATCTGTGTTAATGAATGTACCGGGCACTGTTGCTGATGCTGCTATAGTGCCATTTGCACCGGGTAGTGAACAGGGGGTCCTGCATTTTATCCCCATGATGCACATCTGAAGGTCTGGACTGAATATCGGCATAACCCTAGGACAGATGTAAGAGCGCGCCACCAGGACACCTCCGGATAAAACACACTTGTAATATTTGCGGCAGGAATAGGGGTTCTGTAGCCTCGAATTGGCCATCACACACACAGGGGGTGAACAAGGGTTTATAACCACAGGTGGGCGACTAACCACAGGGAAGACGCTTGTCTGCCCCGTGGCTGGGGTGGGGAACGCAGTTGGCTGGACCGTCGACATGGAAGTAAGTGTGGCCGGTAGAGTTGAGGGTACTTGTGTTAGGGGCTTGGTGGGGGTGTCAGGCTGCAGGTCAGGCTTGTCCACGGAAAGCGTAGAGACCGATGAGGGTACCGCTGTGGCCTGCATTACGTAGGGTTTGGTAAGAGAAGCCGGTATTAGAACAGGCTTGGCCGTTGAATACTGCGGGACTGTGCTGGGCTGTATGGA
>NC_051392.1:4733249-4735749 GCF_015228065.2 Penaeus monodon | reverse complement strand
AATATGAGAGAAGAATAAACAAAATAAGAGAGAGAACTATTAACAAAATAAGAGAGAGAACGATAAACAAAATAAGAGAAAACGATAAATGAAAATAAAATAGAACAATAAACAAAAGAGAGAACGATAAATGTTAATAAGAGAGAACGATAAATGTTAATAAGAGAGAACGATAAACAAAAGAGAGAGAACGATAAACAAAACAGGAGAGAGACCGATAGACACAAAACAAGAGAGGGGCCGACAAATGCAAACTAAGAGAGAGAACGATAAATACAAAACAAGAGAACGACAAAGATAACGATCTACACGAATAGAATAAAGATTCGAATCCCAAATATCTCCAGAGTAAGAAAATTACACGTAATGGCGGACAAAATTGGAGTGTGATGTTTTAATCTCCTTGGCTCCCGCACCGCAAACGGGATTCTCACCTTTATCGTCCGTAATCTATCGTCAGCAAAGCATAATCACAGCAGAAGCGGAAAACAGTCTTAAGAAAACATTTATTAGTGTGATAAAAAAAAAAAGATCTTCGTCAACTTTGCCGTGTACGTATCACGCAGACAAGCACGCGCGCGCTCACGTGCGTGTGTACATTATCTCTATATATATGCGTGTGCCGGGGGGGGGGGGGGTAACGAATAGACTGGGATGGCACTTGACTCCATATAATAACAACAATAATGATAATAGTACTAATGATAACGGTGAAAATGAAAATTTTGAGGATATAATCATGATGGCAATGCTAATAACTAATTGTGGTGGTAATAATAATAATAATAATAAAATAATAATAATAATAACAACAATGATAAAAATAGTAATAATAATACGACAATAATAATAATGATAAAAGTGAGAATCACCATCATAATAATAATATTAATGATAATGATAATAATAATAAAAATTATTACAACAACAACAATACTACTACTAATAATAACAATAATAAAAATAATAATGCTGATAGTAATAATAATAACAATCCTAATAATAATAATAATAATAATAATAATGATAATAATAATAATAATAACAATAACAATAATAACAATAATAATATAATAGAAATAATAATGATAATGATAATGACAATGGTAATGATGATGATAATGATGATGATGATGATGATGATGATGATGATGATGATGATGATGATGATGATGATGATGAAGATGATGATGATGATGATGATAAAGACGCATGTTTGCGTGTCAAATCATATCATATAACAGACAACAATCTACCATATATGCTGTATTCAATAATGCATTTATATTCACAACCCTTGCTATGGCGAAACAGCAAGATTATCTGTGTGCGTCTGCGGTAGATACACCAAGAGGTTCCTTGAGCAAATGTATTGAATGCGACTTCAATATCCTTTGTGCGGGAAGAACGGACGCTGCACCGCCTTGCTTTGTTTACATTTAGCCTCATACTACATCCTGATGAGAATGGAATGGCAAATTAACCTAAGGATCTCGCTATCCAGTGACTGCACGCACGCACACATACGCGGATGGTTCGCACAAGAAAGAGTCAGTCAGGTGTGAAAATAGTGGTGCATACTCTCTAGATATTCAACCTATGCGATGCAACAGAGATGGAGATGACCTGAAGACATTTGACAATTTCAGTATCTTTCATTCCTTGGAAAAGAAAAAAAAAAACAGCGCACCAATTTTCAGCCATATGAAATAAACTTGATATTTATATATCTAGATAAATTATCACAATACTAGTTCCACCTAATTAGACTAATCTGGGCCTCACCTGCCCTGGAGTTACAGAATCCTCAAGACTCCCTTCTTCGAACTCAACATCGAAGTCGTCTTGGACACGCGAGGGGCGTGCCGGGATGGCGACCGTCCATGTCACCGACAGGGCGAGGCAGAGAGCCACCACGACATGAATTACTGTGGCAGTCCTCTTCATGGCGACGAAGGAGGCAATTTCTATCTTTAAGGCCGAGATAATATCGCCACCAATCAATCACATTTGTTGGATCTTGTCTCGCGTCCACTCACTACGTGTCCGCTCTTGACATCGTGACTTTACAGTCCTTTGTATGCACTCATTTTACGAAATCTTGAGCAGGAGGCAAAGTCAACGGCAGGACCTTGTCGGCAGGTTTCGGGGAGTTTGCACGAGCACTCCCGTCGGTCCGCAGCACAGTCGTCAGGTGTCCGAACGTGAGGTGGTCCTCGGGTTTTAGTACACACGCGGCCACTGACCTCTGCGTGTTGCACCTTTACCACCAGCCACGGATCCTTCGTAGGATCTTCCCGCTGCTGTCTGACCACGCCCACCGCAGCGTACTGGTTACCCGACGCCCACACGCCCGTGATATTGCTCTTTTTGTTCACGGAGAGCGCTGAAGAGGGAGGTAGTCGTGGTGTGAAAAAAAATGTACCGGTGTCACCCTGGGCAGGAGGCGCTCCGCCACGCTGCCTCACCTGGGCATGGGTGAGTGTTATGCAAACACACA
>NC_051392.1:4720749-4723249 GCF_015228065.2 Penaeus monodon | reverse complement strand
TCAATGTTCTGATGATGCGTGGAAAGACTCAAGAAGCTGTAAATTGTGTGACTAAAAACAAGTATTTGGCACTGAATTCCCACCCTTTTCCTTCAGAAGCCTTAAGAAATGAAAGTCTCGTGTTTTTGATGAGTAGCCTTAATTGTTTTAAGCGTTTGTGTTTAATTTTAGATTACGGATAATAATAATAGTAATAGTTATAAAAACATTTAGTAAAAGGACAGACGATATAATGGTCTGCACAACTGCAGAGGTACTGTTACTTGAGGAGCAGTTAACATAACTGACTAACTATGAAAATATTGAACTGCAAATAGAAAAATAAATAGAAAAATATTTGCAGCAATGTCAGTGAGTGACCAGGGTGATGGTACGTGTGAAAAAATAATAAAAAAATAAAATGGAAATCATAGAATCAGTGAGATCCTGAAACTCATTGATCTTTGACTAAACTTACGAACAGCCTGGCAAGTAAACAGTGGAACCAACGGTACTTACACATTAAAAAAAAAATCAAGAGCCAGTCCTCAGCCTTCTTGAAGGACCTGGTGTTTGCACCTTGAAGATGAGCGATTGGTAGCCTGCCTCACACATCGCCACATTTCAATGAGAGACATCTAATGGCAAGAACTTTCGCACCACTCAAATAACCATTTCACCTGTCTCATGCGCTTGGCAGTGTAGTGGGCATGCATGAAAAATTCTTTCAGGAAGAAGTTATCGGGGTTTTGTTTCGCCTCAAGTTTCTCCAGCATGTTTACTCTGTGGTTGGCTTCCTTGATTTCGTCATCATATCACCAGAAATCCTTGTTGCACTGCCTCAAGTAAAACAATTGCAGTCTGCTAAACCTTTATTGCCAAGCTGATAGGCATAAACAGTTTATCCAAAGATGACAACAGCTTGCTTGCACAGGCAAAAGCGCGGTGAAAAGCTGTAAAAAAGTAAATCCTTACAAATTTGGAAACAGAACTGTACACAAATATTTACACAATACAAAGTAGAAAAATATACAAGTATGAAGTAGTTACACAATACAAAATAAAAATATTAAGAATAAATCAATATAAACATTATAAAACTAAGCGAAATTAAATGGGATAATTTTTGTATTGATGATAAAATAAAACCAATTATTTATAATTTTAACTTTATATGATATGAGACAAGGAATCATTCATGATTGCTTTACACCTGTAGTCTCTAGACCACAGACCACCTTCCATCGCGGAGTGTGCTGGGGCCCAGGCGTTTGACCAGAATCCAAGAGGGTGAGGGCGACTCCACAGTGATTCGCTCGTGACGGTCTGGCCACATTCCATTTCATTCTCTCCTCCACCACAACAGCAAATTGAGGTCTAGGTGCCACCTCTGACATGTGCTGATTTATTATTACTGAGAAATGCGATCTCAAGGCAGTCTTCAAGCACTTCGTCTGTTCCCCTGCCAGCAGATAAGATGGGATGGTGGCACTAAAATCCTCCCAATAATGACTTGGCCAAGATCCACATTGCCACAGACCCCACTGATATCGAAGCCTCTTCGGCCGGGCCTCTTACACACGTCTAGATTGAAGAAACCGCCGGCCAATTGGATCTCAACAAACTATTCGACATCATCTCCACAGTTTGCAGGGATGATTATCCTAGAGCATGGGATAGTTGCCTTGACCACAGTGACCCTGGTCCCTACTATGCTCAACGACACAAAGAGTGATTGATGTTTCACAACAGTGTGCTTAGATAGGTGTCATCACGCTTCTCTACTTCGGCATCTGAGCACTATATTCCGCACTATTTGCAAGATGCTCTTTGGATTTTTTGTTGTCTACCCTTTAAATAGAGCCTCATTCTTCGTGCTGCATAGGGTCTCCGGGAAGGCACCGATCTTTACAGTCTCCGTCTTTTCTTTACCCCTCTTAGGCTGAGGTTTAGTTTATGTCATTGGGAGAGGCCTCCCTCCTCCTTGGATGAGCCTTTTCCCAGCTGGCTTGTCCCGGGCTCCCTGATGGCTGTGCACTTGCGAAGAAATCTACGTGCAAACAAAATTCACAAAAGAAAACTACAGTCGGCAGTTCACGTACCCGGCAGCATTGCGTTTTTTTGTTAAATCATAAATGTAAACTCATTCTCTCTCGTTCCCACCCATCAAGGAGTCAACAAGAGGAAGCTGTGTGTTATACCCAGTCCATCTAATAACCAAAGGGGTATTGAGAGGTTAGTATACGCAGAGCTATGCAATGCCAATGAGGCAGTGACTGCTGTCAAGGAGACCAGCTGATTGATCTGACTGAAGCTGGTCAGCCAAAGAGGCTGAAGTGTTGCTAACCGCAAGGTGTACACATGCACAACATCGCCCAACCTTCAGGTCTCTTAAATCACAGGGATGCCACGCACAGCAAACACGTTGGATAGGTGACACCTCCCTGGTGGGAGGACCTGGGAAAGTGTGAACCCAGCTACTGGATCAGTACATAGGAACAATTTGGTTACCCCCCCCCCC
>NC_051392.1:4695749-4718249 GCF_015228065.2 Penaeus monodon | reverse complement strand
GACCAAAAACAAATGTGCAATCGTTATAAGAATAGATAAATATGACGCAAGCGAGCCATTCCGTCTCTAATCGATAACATAAATATTTCTCAGAACTATTATGCAATCCCCTACCAAACTCTTTCATTTATTTGATGCCACACACGCACACCTTATCTTAAACAAGACCCAAACTAAGGACCCAAAAGCATCATTTTCCCCTCGAAAGGAGTCAAAATCGCTGTAAACCGAGCCCTCGCGCCCTGAGAACCGTCCGCATTGCCCATCCTCCGGCCTCGTTCAGCTGATCCTCCATCGCCCGCAGCCGGTCCTTCAGACGACGCATTCTCTCTCGAGGCCCCCGATTTCTCCCAAAATGTTCCGCTCTGCGCTCACGAGGGTCAGCCATGTCGCCAAGGCGTCTCTGCTGGAGACTTCCTCGAGGATTCCTGCGGGTGAGTGAAGGGGAAGGCGTTGATTTCGGCGAGATAACTGTGTACGTGACGAAGGGGGATGTCTGCTCCGTGAAGGTGAATGGAGTAGAGAGAACGCAGACTTTGTTGGCCTTATTTTCTTCTTCTCTATGGTTTTATTGGCTGGTTGAGAGCCTGTCGCGGGGCTTTATTGCTGGGAGTGTGTGATAATTGGCGAGAAGATTGATTTTCGTGAGAGATGGATGTGCTTGCTGGGTAATGGTCGATTGTAATTTCTAATACATATCTTTAGGCCTATTTCCAATGCGGGTAAATTTTGCCGGAAAGACCGTAGTGGCGTAATTTAGCACGTCGCCTGCATCAAAATAATTAGGCGTTGATGAAGTAACCTTGATTACTATTAATGTCTCTGTTCAGCAGCAGTTTTAGTTCACGAAAACCGGATTTTTTTTTTTTTTTTTTTTTTAGTGTATAGCAATTTGGATTTCATTTTAAAAAGTGTATGCAATGGTTACCTTGGCGAAAACTGAGACACTTTTCATCTATGGCAAAATGTGCACAAATAAATATTAAAGGAGATATGTGACAGAGAAGAGAGAAGATTGACCGTTTTTCTAAGTCCCTCACCATGTTTACATTGCAAAGATGAAGACTACTGTGACCGCATTACTCTTTACTACAGCCTATCATGTAGTTCACGGATTACTATGCACTTGTGAACAATTTTTTTTCTTTTGCGACTGTTCAGTGCCTGCCTTTCCTAAATCATGTAGTAAATGTGTACTTTAATTTAATATTTCATACATGATTGTCATAATTGAAAAAATATCCAAAGAATGTACTGTTAATGTTACCGAGAGTGATACACAGAGAGGGAAATGGACTGCCATCTTTTAGAGTATAAGAAATTGTCATAATCAATGAAGGTACATCTGCAGCCTTATATTTATGGCAAAATTATGAAAAATATCCCCAGCATATCACCGCTCAGAGACCGGCCACAGCACAGTCAGAGTTCATAATGTTGCATTTTCTATAATTCCTCATTTGTACCCTCCACTCTGAAAGTATATCACAAAAGTTTTCTATTATATAAGTCACTCTTGGTATGAAACCGGAGGCCAGTGCTAAACCAACCATGCCACACGACCCACTAAAAGGAGTGTGCAACTAGGATCTTACTAGCTCCATAGACATTACCTATCTACTCATACGTGAGTAATGATAGCAAAGTTTTACATACACTCCCCGTGGGCACTTGGTGGAAATATTTAGTAAAATGCAGGTGGGCTGTCCTCCCTATAATTCTCCTATGGGAAGCTGCTCCCCCCAGTCCCATCCTGTATAACAAAAAATAGGGTAATTTTTACAGAGAGATACTCCTTCTAGAAACTAAGTCCCAAAATCAGATTTTTTGTATATTTCCTCCACCCAACAATCTTGGGGTATGCAGGGGGGACCGTGGGGAGGGGGCTAATGGATGGCACTGGGTGTCAATAGGAACAGGCAGAAATAAATCAATTTTTCAAAAACCCGAGCCAAACTGTGTCCCGAAAACAGTAGAAAAGTAATCTTTTTGAAAATCTGGCCAAATGGTGTCCTATAAACAATAGAAAAATAAATTTTTCAAAAGCCTGAACAAAACTGTCCTACGAACACAGTATATAATAGCTCCAGAGTAAACAAGCACAAAACCATATGTGCAAAAAGTCCATTTTCAGAAAAGGCGAGCCAAGTTTCGAACAATGCAATTATAATAAACTGTTTAGTCGCAAGTATGTTAACATGGTGTTTTGTGCAAACCCAGAAATCCAATCTAGCCTTACCTACTTTTTATTTATTCATGTTGGTTGTACGCTCTATCCTCTTGTGAAGATGTAAGGAATCTTTTTGCGTCAAGAGCAGGGGTGGGGGACAGCAACACCTTAAAAGGGGTGTTCTGTGGCAAATATCCTACTTACATGGGTAGGAGTGGCTTGGAGGCAATTCTTTGCAGTACGGATGCATTCACCAGAGACAGTCCCCAACACCATGTCACATACTTTATTCAGCAATCTAAATTGCCGTGTCTGGGTGTTCCCTTCGGGCACTGCCCAAAGGAAGGGTTCAGTGGACCCCCTGGAAAACATTGTCTATGCCTCGGCATGCATAGCATGATTGAGCAGAAACAAGGGAGCACTGGGTGGACATACTCTGAGTGGCACTTTCTCTCTAAGCTTAACCCATAATTGATGGGTAGCATTCATAGAGGCCGGGGCCTCGCTGCCGGGGGCTTATATCGTCGCCCAAGCATGCGCGACCACTTATGCCAAATACCAGCATCCCATGCCGTTTCTTCGTAATACTACGAAGATATGTTGTATTTTCAATTTTCATTATTTTTTACAGTCTCTACTTGCCAAACTTCCTGATAAATCGAGACTGAAGGGTATTTTTGTTGTTATATAGACTCCATAGTTGATCATTATTCGGTCTATAGTCCGAATAAAATAAGCAGTGTGTGGCATCATGGAGTTGAAATTGTCGGTTTGTTGCATTTTTTTCGTTTGTTGCATGGTAAAAATGATAGTGTTAGAACCGACTTAATCACACTTTCACTGGCAAAAAAATAATCTTTTGCCGTGATTGTAACAAAAAAAAACTCATGGCATGTCCATGCATACTCTATGGCATGTGCGTACGTGCCCCCGGCAGATGGTCCCGACATGTCATGGCATGTACGTACATGCCACCCGTCGGCAATGGGTTAATGTATCCATGCAGTAAAGATTAGTCTTCATTGTTACCACTATTGTTGTAATTGGTCATGTGAAGGTATTCAACCAATGACCCATTAGAAATATAATATTGATGATAAGTTTTACCAATACCTAGTTTATTATGACTCATATAATTTTTTGGGAACTTATATTATTGTTATAGTGCCTATATTGAGGTTCCATGAGGGCCAGAGGAGCAGCAGTCGATTGCACAATTAACAATTGTTCAGTCATCAAGTAATCATTGTGGCTACCATTGGCTCTTTGGCAAAGGCAGACAAACATTAACCTAACATGTTATGGCAAGAGAGAGCTTGGACTGGCTCCTTGTATGGTGAATTGCCAGGAAATTTCACCAGGGTATTCTTTTAACACCCACAAGCACATTGGCTGTGGCAGAAAGCATCTCTATTTGCCTCTAATTTCTTTATTGTTGGTTTCTTATACTATAATTCCTGCATCTGGACAGCATATATCAAGTGAAATTGATCAATAATACTCATTAATATTGGCCATATCTATTTGAATTACCTAACTGTTATCTTACAAAAATATCAAGTAATTCTTTAGAATGCAGATGCACACTCAAGAGAAAAATTCCCAACTCCATGTCACAAAATTTATTCAGTAATCTATGATGCCATGACTGGGTGGCCCTCTGGTGGTAATTCTTTACAATATGGATGCACACATCAGAGTGCATTCATATTGCAAATTTAATCAACAATCTAAATTGCTGTGACCAGGCATGCCCTTCGTGCACTGCCCATACATGCCATGCATACCTTGGTATGCACAGCAAGATAGAGCTCAGGAACACTTAGTAGACAACTGCATCATTTTGTCTTCTACAAGAGGACTAGCTTAGTGTGTCCATACTATAAAGATTAACCAAATATAAAAAAGAGTATCGGCATCAGTAATAAGCCAGACTGAATCTGCTTAGTTTTATTACTATGGCATTTTGTCTAAGTGACAGTAATGATATTGGTATGTGTGAACTAAACAAAAGATTTTTGTTACTTGACTGTTAATGGGAAGTGCAAGATAGGTGAAGAGAGGTGAAAACCGAGAGTAGTCTGGGTAAATATTTCATATATGCTGGCAGAGCATTTCAAAATAGGGTATTTTCCTTTGAATGATTGGCCTATGTTTTATCCAAATCAAAGTTGCAGTTTAATCTTTCTGTAGGAATGCATGAAGCTAGAACAAATGGTATTCTTATAGAGGATAAGAAGTTGCAGTTGTTGGTAAAAGTAATAATCTGCAGATATGCATGGTAAAGCCACAAATGAAAGAAAAAGATTGTGGAAAGCACCACTCACAGCCTAAATCCACTTGGTGCTATCTTACTATACATACTGAGGTAAAGACAGTGTTTGCTGGGGTGGGTTGCCCTCCCCTTGGGCAGCACCATTTTAGATTCTTGTATAAATTTTGTGATGTAGATTTAGGGACTTAGTCTCTGGTGAGTGTGTCCAAACTATAAAATTACCACAAGTAGCAGGAATTGGGATTAGTTATGTAGTAATTTCTTTTCCATAAATCGGCCTGAAACCAATCTCTTACATAATGCTCACTGAAGCTTGACTACATCTGTGTAATTTATTTGCAATAGGGAACCAAACCAGGCTCTATTCCTGCTATAGTATGCTTTGTGTCTAGGAGTATATTTTTCAATTTTTGCTGGAGTGTCAAAGATGAATAAGCCATGATAGTCACTTGGCATTATGCTGCTCTTGGTCAATGGATTAAACAGATAAATGTGGTGGACCTCAAAGGTGTGCTGCTCTTGGGTTGGGCTTAACCTAATGTCAGTGGGTTTATGTACTGTCCCCATTTAGATTTAAGTGAATTTTGTTATATACAGATGGCTCCATGTGTGCTCAGCCGGCAATGAGTCTGTCAGTTGGCTCTAGTGACTGATCCTGATTGTCCCATTCCTTGAATTGGTGGGTAAATGTGTTTTTCTTTCCAATGCTATTTATGTTGATGCTGCTATCATTCTTATTGATATTATGATTGTTAAATTGTTATTAAAATATTAACATCAAAGACAATAAAATATAGAAATGAAGCTTTCAAAAAATGAAGGAAAGGGGTAAGCAGATGAGATATGTAAGACTAATAGCTGACTCCTTGGTGCCTAAGCACTTGTAGAGCCATCTGTGTGAAGACAAGAGATAAACTTTTATTACAGTGGGCATGGCATTGTAGCCTTGCCACACGCTGACATTGGGTTAAAATTATGTACTTTCCATCACAGAGCATGGTCTTCATTCATACAGGGTGATGTTTAGTAATGTTGTAGCCTCCACAGTGGCAGAAACTAACAAGCTTCCACTATGTATAATCTAGCAAAATAGACCTTGAACATTCCCTTGTGTGACAATAAATGCCAGACAAGGCAAGGCAAGGCAGGAGAGTCCCCCCTTTATGTAAAGTCAATACCCAGAATTTGGTCCATATGGAAGGCACTGGAATCCAGCAGGTGAATAACTTTGGCATTGTTTGATGCACAATCCCTGGACTTTGATAAATGTATGTGGGCTTACCTTTATTTATCACAGATTTAGTGTTTGTTTGGAATATTGCACGGGAAGAACCTCATGACCATTACTTGCATTGGTGTTCTGGATAATTACCAGAAGCAAATTGGTAAGATTTGATATGAATCTGATGACAAATCTGATGCTGAACTTAAAAATTATTTGCTTAAAAGGAAAAAATTTGTAAAATAATATGCACAAAGTAAGATCCCAGGTGCTGATAGTGTTCCAGAAAACTGATTACATCTTAATTTTGCATACATTGCAGCTGGTCACATATATAAAGATTTTAGCACATTTGTTTGAACCATTAACCATAAAAAAATCATGTTATGACTTTCTTTCCCTTTTTTCCATATGGGTAATTTTACTTATAGCTTACCCCCTACACTCAAAAACTTTAAATTCCTTGGATTGTGATGTATGTTCCATCTGTACCCCCAATTTACCCATTTCTGTAGCCTTCTGCTCTCCCTTGCATTTCCACCTTCTTAGACTAGAGAACATGCAGAGTATGGTGTTGTGTGTTCATATTGGTATCATAATGGAACTGAATGAATGATAAAATTATATTTAAAATTTTCCTCTTTTATTGATTTGTTAAATGACTGTGGGCCCAATTTCTCCCAAAAAATGAATTTCCAGGATACATGCCATAAGTGATAGTGGGAGTTAGGAGAAACAAATTTCACATGTTTGGCTACAGTATAGCAGACAACCAAACTTCAATTTTGATCAGTATTACTATAAGCCAAAGAAGAGGCTTGTTTTCTTCATATATTTATTTATACCATACTGTCATACAATCACTATAAGCTAAGTAGCCAAATAGATGAACCAATTATAGAACACAAGATGCAGTAAACTAGTTAAGAAATTATCTTATAGAGAACCCAAGTTGAAAAAGGCTATCTTGCAGGGATCTGGATAGTTCTATAGCTGTTGAATCAGGGAGTCTTGAACAAGTAATGTAAATGTTTGTAAAAAGGGAAGGCTAACTAATTCCTCATACATTTGGTGAATATAGACAGGTTACAACTGTGGTCTGAGTAGTAAGATATCTTTATGCTAGGAAGCAAGTAGTCATACTTGCAGTACCAGTATGCTTGACCCTTAAATTTGTATTTGGTACAATAATGGCTAGTTGCTGAATGTGTGCAACAGTCATATTCTACACAATTGTGGCAAGCTTGTCAAAAATTGGTTTAGTTTTTTCCTGTATTTTTTTTTTTTATGAATGAAATAGTAGCCTCAATCATATGTTTGGCAAGTTTCCATCAACCACACCCATGATGGCACCCCCACACCCTCACTTCAAGCCCTCTGCTTGAGCTAATGGCAATGTCATGTTTTCCTGCCTCTACCTTCTTATGGATGAAATTGTAGTAATTTTGGTGCTGTATTACATAAGGTATTTTAAGCCAGGGATTTTATTGCCAAGTATCTCAAAACTTTTTCTTGCTATCAAGAATTTGTCTTGCTTTCTCATGCAACCCAATAGATGGCTAGCCTTGTGCTTGCTCTGTCAAGCTGTGTAACGTCACCATGGCAGAAGTGTCGTTTTTGTACTGTAGGGGTTACTGCCTTTGAAAATTAGCATTAGACTAGAACTCTGCTCAATATTTTATCAGGAATTATTTCTTGTGGTTTGTTTCTGTAATTTCCGTGATATATTTTAAGAACATGGACTATTTTAATGAGATTATGGGAATGAATTTAAGCTAAATCTCAAGACATTAATGTAGTAAAAATAATAATGACTATTTTGTTGTCTTTATTTGTAATGAAACCTTTTTCTACATCTTATAGCAACCGCCAGCCGCAGCATGTCCAAACACTCAACAGAGACAGATGCTGAATTTGATGCCCGTTATGAAGCATACTTCTCCCGACCTGACATTGATGGTTGGGAAGTTCGCAAGGTGAGCTTTACCAATTTTCTGTCTTGTTATATCAAAATTTCATTATAAGAATTATAAGAAAAATGAAACTCCTTTATGATTATCTTGGATTTTTATATTTTTTATTGGTTTTTAAAAAATTGAACAGGTATTGGCATTAATGCTTGTATTAATTTCAGGCTATGAATGATCTTTGTGGTATGGACCTGGTTCCCGAGCCCAAGATCATTGTTGCTGCCCTGAACGCTTGCCGTCGTTGCAATGATTATGCCTTGGCAGTGCGCTTCATTGAGGCAATCAAGGACAAGTGTGGTTCTAAACAGAAGGAAATCTATCCTTATGTTTTACAGGTAAGATAAAACTGATCTCTGTAACATAACTGGTTAAAAAGGTGTAATTGTAATTGAATGGAGTATCAAGTAATTGTATTTGATGATAGTTGTAAGGATCTAACTAATGAATAATTTATTTTTAGATTTTACATTTATTTATGCAAATTCCTCTTGTGTTTTGTAGGAGATCCAGCCAACACTGTCTCAGTTGGGCATCAGCACCCCAGAAGAAATGGGCTATGACAAGCCTGAGCTTGCTCTAGAGAGTGTGTATGACCAATAAAAAAGAATGCCACTAATGTATTTATGATTAGTTGGGATAATAATAATAATTCAGTGACAAAAGCTAGTAACAGGGCAAGTGATAATAAAGAAAAGATACAACTTTAAATAATGACAGTACATTTCCCAGGTCTGTGGGAATCTTTCCATGTTGTGTAAGGAAATGTTAATAATTTGTATAGGGGATCTGAACCCATTTTAATTTACAAATATATTATGTACAGGTACTTTTTTGTTTTTGTTTCCTTCTCTAAAGTTCCTCCTTGAACTCTAATTGCCAATGCTGCTGAGAAAATGTAGTGTTCACTGTTGTGTTGCTTTGTGATATGTCTTTACACAGATGGCTCCAACAGGTGCTTAGCCACCAAGGAGGAGTCAGTTCATAGACCTCTTGACCTCAGCTGATTTCACATTTCTTCGAATTTCCCAGAAAAAAAATGTCACTAATGCTGTTGCTATTGATGCTGTTTATTATGGACACCATCCAAAGTAGGATCACCCTTACCTTGGATCTTAGCCCTTGCCTCAACTAATTTTGCATTTTTTTTTTTTTCCCCTCCCTATCCTTTCTTTCTCTTCTTTATCCCTTCTGCCCATTTATCCTAATTGTTAACTCACACTTAGCATTATGACAAAGTATTGTGGCAAAAAGGTTATGTGACCTTTGATACCTGGCACATTGCCTTGTGAACCAAAGCACTTCTTACAAGCCCCACCCTATCACTATATTTTGTATATGCCAGTAAGGACCTTTCATTTTGACACAGCACAAATTTTTCAATAAGTAAATAAATACTTATGAAGCCATCTCTCTGTAAAGATGATAAATTAAACTTGGTGGGCTTGGCATGTTCATAAATGCCATCCCTGGCAGTTAACAATAAGTAACTTTCTCTAATTTCCTTAATTATTTATGGAAATTTTCTGCTATGTCAACATATAAGGTCATTAGTGGTGTATACAAAATATAGACACACGGTTTGGTTATAAGATATCTTTTCTAAAATTTTAATTGAAGAATTGCACAAGTATAATAATAATGAGGAGAAAGTGTATTCCTAGTACAAATTTTATATGTATTTAAAATATTTCCCAAGATGACGACTTTTAACCCCTATGATAAAAAAAAAAAAAAAAAAAAAAAAAAGACTGGAGGGGTGGCTGATGTGAACATGCTGTCATGGGAAAATCTGGCTGCAGGTTGAGTGACACAAACTTGCTGTAATGAGCATTTTGGATAAAGGCTGGGGTGAAGGGAAAGACTTGCCATAAGTGCACAACCTCCTGGGAGAGTGGTTATAGACTTATTTGGCAATGTTGCATTATTCCCATAAACAAATGTGTGGACTGTAATGTCCATGAGCCATGACTGGAAGAGCAGTAGTTCCATGGAGGATGCCATTTCTATGCTCAGCATCCTATACTGGTTAGGTTGTATTACTGAAAATTGATTAGAATTTTTTTTTCTTGCACCGAGTTGTCATTGAAAGTTGATATGGAGTCTGCAAAGAAAACCTTATATTACCATCTGGATAATACAAATCAAATGACAAATATGGACATTGGAAAATGGCAAAAAAGCTAAGAACACATGCATAAAAAGAGAAAATAACATTGCAAATAGGAAACATAGTCTTATCACCACACACAAGTGCAGCTGGCTTACAGGCCTCACACCCAAAAGCCAAACGCCCAGATCCCCCCCAATCCCTTGTTGTTGCTATTGTGGGCAGACTTAGAAGTCAGGGATTGAGGCCCAATGTAGGGGCCTCAAACCTTGGTCCTCAGCCCTTGTCTCAACTAATTTTGCATGGTCTTTTCTTCTCCTTCCCTTTGCTTTTCTTCATCCCCTTGTTCTGTCCACATATCCTAATCATTAAACTTGTTTTAGCCATTTTTGCTGCAATACTCTTATCATAATGCTCCCTAACAACCTTTAAATTATACTATACCCTATCAGCTCCCTCGCTCCCTCTATTCACTACCATACTACTGTCTTAGTACAGCCCTCACCTCAACGAATTTTGCAAGGTCTTCTCTTCTCCCTCTTTCCTTTTTCTTCTCCTCTTTGTCCACTTCTGTCCACTTATTGAAATCATTAAATCGTATTTACCCTTTTTGCCACAATACTCTACCATAATGCTGTGTAGCCTTTGATGCCTGGTACACGTTTGACCATTCTGGAAATCGACAAACATTGCCTTATTGAACCAAAACTTTCCCCCCAAACCTTACCCTATCGCTCTGTTTTGTATACACCACTAATGACTTTAGATATTGATGCAGCAGAAAATTTCCAATAAATAAATAAATAATGCCTGGATCTTTGGCCATGTGATTGCCGAGACGCAACCACATCTAAGGGTTTAAGAAGTCAGATAAACAGGCTTAATGCCTAATGATTCTCAGGAAAAAGTCATACACAAGAAAACATATTTTAATTATAATCCTAGTTCAGTTGGTGGTACAAAATAAGGCACTGAAACAAAAGGATGAATGTTAATGTTGATATGTATTTGTTCCAATAGAGTTTATTACAAAAATAAGCAAATTTCAACTTTGAACAGTCAAGTGGAAGTTGTATGACTACTAACCATACCTTCAAGAGATTGACAGACAGATTGTGGAAAAATCCTTGTAAAAGGAACAAGACATTAAACCAAGCACAAAAGAGCACTCAATATTATTTACAAGCAGCCTTTTTTGTATTTTTTACATAACCTGTGTTAAATCAGATCTATGTTCAGAAAAAAGTCTACAGTTCATGTTTGTTAACTAGTTGATGCAGCAGATTTTTAAAAAAATTTATTTTGGAGGCTTTCTAAAATTATATTAGGAAGGTATATCCTTTGGTAATCATTGGTAACAATATCTGAAAAATAGTCATTAGGTATTAACTAAATATACAAGAGCTCAAATATTTTCACCACTTGCAAGTTAGCTCTTCACCAAAGTAACAAACTTTACCACTGACTAGAGTAACTTTTACATGTTTTACGATATATTCACTGAAAATTTCCAACCATCACCCAGCCAGTTCAGAAGTATAAAATGCAAAGAAATATGAAAAAGCTTACTAGGTTATCTACATCTATTTGAGCATTACCTTGTGCTCTGCTTTAAACTGGTAAATTTACATTTCTATTTTTACAAGATCCCATTCTGATAAAACTGTTACAAGTTTCTATTTAAGTGTTAAGTGTTCTATCCATAATACAAATACAATGATATTTGTTAAAAATATCAGTTGCAATATGTTTAATCCCTATATGGAATAAGAAACAAACCTATATTAGACATAGACTGAGTTGGAAGCTATTACAAAATAATATATTTGACTGGTAAAGATTTTAGACACTCCCATTTTGGAAAAGACTCCTTGGTAGACAGCAACTGGTTTCAAAATCAAGTAGACAAAATTACTTTAGTTACAGTACACTAACAAACCACCAAAATTATTTTGGTATTACAGACAAGTTTCAATATTGTCAAAATACCAAGAAGTCTATAGTCTATCTTGCCTTTTGTTCCTGAAAATCTACCAACTTGTTTGTGAATAACATACTTTTACGTAAAGTGAACATAACTTAGCTAATATTGTACTTTTATTGATAAATGCTTATTAATTTTACTAGATGAATTTAACAAACCAGTGTCATTTCCATGAAATAGAAAGAAAGAAAACAAGCTCACTTGGTGGTAATACATATAAATTCCTGAAAATTTATTGGGTAGATATTAATGTCATTTTTGTAGCACAAATAAAATCATGATTACAGAATTGTTTTCCCCAATATTGACTTGATGCAGTCTGATATCAGCAGGTATTGCATATGTATCCCTAAGGCCCCATGCACATGATTGAACAGAGCCCAGTGGATTTTGACTGATTACTGTGCAAAGCTTATGTGCTGTCATACACATGAGGGTGCTGGCATCTGGCAGGGTTGTTTATCTATACCCAACAGCAAATGGTCAAACTATCAGACACACTGCTTTATCTGGTGATTTCGCTCTACCATGGGTATGGTCAAGGCTGAAGATAATGATAAAACTGTTCCCCTATTTTATACATGTTATTGTTTGTAAACAGACTTTTTAATCTACTAAAAAGAAAGAAAAGAAAGCATAATTGTATTTTACTGAAAGCCACATTCTCACTTTCCCGTCTATTCAGTAGTTGTGGTGTGATTGTGTTGATCTACTTGAACTTGCTACTTACATTACCACTTCTACAGTGAAAGACTAATAGTAGCTATCATCCCACCAATATCTAGGTAGTCACAAGTGCTTCACCTAAACCAAATGGCAAGGACTGCAATATGCAAAAATTTTTGTCTTTGTTCAATTATTATTACATTGCACATTCTGTTATACACTTTCTGTAACTAGGAATTTTAGTTCTGGTTTGTAATCTCCAAAATTTTATTTCCCACACTAGTTTTATGAAGTTAACTTAATGTCTGGGTAGTTAAATGACTTACTTGCAGTGGTTGTACAGCTGGAAAACAAATAACTTGTTATTATAATGGAATACTTTTAAATGAATAAGATATAATATTTCCTGTTACAGTAAGGTATTACAGTACTGTGGGCATTTACTACTGGTAGAAAAAAAAAATTCACTGTTACCTCTAATTCCAGTTTTAAGTATTAACTTTACAGGTAGGTCTATTATGGTGCAGATAAAACAGCTCATGTACACGACACAACACATATATGAATACCACATTTTAACAACCATTTTAACAAGGGTTTCCTCACTCACACTTAAAATACAATTCTTTCTTTATACACACAGTCACAATCAAATCTAAAAAGTCATGCTATCCCCTAGACTATTCAATATTATATATCCTAAACTCACCTATTGGTACTTAGAAGGCAACTATAGGTATCATGTTAACTTTGGTTTTAGTCTACTAATTTTGTTTACACAGAGGGCTCTAAGAGCACCAAAAGAGTTACCTGATCTTACCTGATTAATTCATTCTTTGAATTTTAATTAATTTTTTTCCCCTAATGTTTTAAATATTATTAAATATTATCATTACAGATATTATGTATACTATAATGTTATCAACAACACAAATAGCAATAAAAAATAACAATTAACTATTTCTGAAAATCACGGGAAATAGGTAAACGTGATAACAGGATTAATGACTGATTCCTCTGACCAAGTTCTTGTGGAGCCATCTGTGTGTAAACAAAATGAATGAACTAAAATTACAGTGGATTTTGCATGTATATTTGCCCCCAACAGGTTAAACTCTCCTTTGCTACTTTTAAAACTGATTATCTTGATGTAATTTGGTAATTTTAAGACATTTAGGAACAGATGCATCAACATTTAAGCATTTTTTTAAAAACAACTTGGACATAGTGTAATTTTATACTCTTTCTTACAAATATGTTACTGGTTCAGATTATATTTAACAAGACACAAGTTACAAATAATTTGATTCTACTGCCATTAACTTCTTAAAAATTATTAAAATAATAGCTGATCTTGGAAATTAAAATATCTCAATCTGAATATTAATTATAGACATACTGAACACATTAACCTTGAAAACCAAATGATGCTATTTTATGTGCATTAAAAATTGGAATACACCATTTGAAGGTTACATCAACTTGAAAGTCATGTTACACCTGACAATTGAGCACAAAAATTACCTCATACACACATCTGGTAGCAAATTACTGCTCATTTTTTAACTTTTTACGAACATGACCATTAACAAAGGAGTTTTTAAAAAATGCACTAACACATCTATGGCTTTCATTCAACCTCATGCTAAAATTCCCACACCCAACATTATAAATGCTTTTCCATATATGTAGAAATAGGGTGCTTTGTGTACAGATATGGGTGTGCAAACATAACTTCTGTGATCCCTTTGATTAAGACATTTGCATAACCACTTAACAAATTGCTTTTTGCACATCCGACAACCTGATTTTAATGCTTTGAAGTCAATAATCTGGCCTAACTATTCCATAATCCTTACTATGGAGTTTACTAGGTCCATTGTTTGGTCATCAATTAATACAATATCAAATCCATTCATGTAGGCCTCCAGTCTTTCTTCAACCTGGAAAAAAATGTAAGAATAAAAAAACATTAAACATTATATGGATAGGGTTATTAATTAAAGTAGTTACCTTTAATACATGTTCTATATCATAGGCTTCATGACAAACACAAAATCCACAATGAATAAGTCATCAGCAATCATAAAAATTAATTATTTATTAATATTAAAATCAATCTATCATAATTATCTTTCATAATCAATTATCATCTAATTCACCAATAAAAAGAGTAAAAATGTGCATAAAATGAATAAAAAAAGAGAAGTATCCTAAGATCCAAAGCATTAAACACAAATCAACTATTTGGAAAATGAGGATTTTGAAACCAATCCATTTACAGCATTTATTTTTTCTATCAAAGTTAAGTACATAGAAAGAGCTTCTACTTTACATTTTCCAGTGCAGTTTGATTAGATTTTGGCATTTTCATTAAAAGAAAAATCTTTTTCCCTACATATGCCAAGTCATTTACATCTGGCTGTATAAATATCTAAGACAATAATGCTGATTTCTTAAATATTAGCATGGGATCTTGTTTATTTTTTGTCCTCATACATATCATATCAACAAATACCTGTAATTGTACTGTTAAGACTTTTTTTTTATCAGGCTAATAAAAAGCATTAACTAAAGCCCAACTATGAGTTTAATTTATTAATTTTTATACTTACATGGCTCCACAAGTACTAAGTCACCAATGAACCAGTTACAAGTACTACCTGTCTCACCCATTTACCCTTTTCCTTGATTTTCAAAGATATTTTCTGGTATCTAATATTGCTGTTAGTAACGTCAATTACACTATGATAATCATAATGTCTATAATAAAAATAAAAGCATCAATATTGTTAGTATTAGTAAAATAAAAGAAAAGAAAAAGGTAAAAAAAAAAAAAAAAAAAAAGTTTTTCCAGCAGACTCAAAGAAAGGTGAAATCAGGTGAGGTTATAATGAGTACTAATTGACTCCTTTGTGGTTAAGTACTTGCAGAACCATCTATGTCATTTCACTAAATACTACTACTGTGAACAACATTTTTTCAGACTTTGGGTTAAGAAGTATCGCATTGACATCAGTAGGAACTAAATATGCAAAAAGAACGTCTAACAACCCTTACCTTGTCATTCAGAAAGCCAATCTTCAATACATTACTTGGCTGAGGAACTCCAACGGCCATCTTAATATCACCTAAAGAGTCACCAAGAAGAATCACATTGTTCCGCCCGGTCAACTTATCAAAATAGTCTGATGAATGGATGGCGTTCTCATTTTTGTTGAACATGTGGATCAAGTCACCTTCAAAACCAACAACTATTCCCTATTAAGAAAATAAATGGCATAAAGTAGACACAATAATGAATAATGACTGGGCAAATTCAAGGCTTTCAGTTGTCTATACAATCTAAGTCACCCACTTTCCTAACCGTAGAACCACTTGATAATTCTACTTTTCTATTACATCATATACATCAAAACAAAAATATTCCACAAACCTACCTCCTCATCGTACTTGAAGAAATTTGACACCACTTTAATGTTGTCTGTATATACATCAAAGTGCCGCAATACTTGTTCTAATATGTCACCCATTCCAGCTGAGAAAACCAGGACTGGAACACCACACTCATGAAGCTTTTTGCACAGATCTCGAGTTCCATCTCTGGAGAGGTAAAGAAAACCATGCGAAATAACTGAACTGATTAAATTATTATTCATGACTGATGGAAAAAATAGAGACCAATGGCACCCAAAATAAAGTTGATATATCATGAAAGGAGGAGAGGGAGAGAGGGGGGAGGGGGGAGGAAAGGAGGGGGGAGAGGGGAGAGGAGACAGGAGGGGGAGGGAGGGAGGAAGGAAGGAAGGGATGAAGAGAGAGAGAGAGAGAGAGAGAGAGAGAGAGAGAGAGAGCAAGAATAAATGACAAAGAATAAACTTTACCTTAATCTTGCATTACTCCTGGTGACCATCTCCTCGAGAGACTTCTGGCTGACCTTGCACTTGATGATCAGCTCGTGGATCTGACTGTACCATTCAATCATGTACGGAATCTTCTCTTCCTCCGACATCTTAGGGTCAATCTCAATGGGGTAATACTTGGCCAGGAGCTTGTTAGCCTCTTCCCGATAAAAGGATGGCATAAGGCTGCTGTTGTCCATAATGCCTACAAATTTTTTTTGGATGGTGAGCTTCATAACAATGTCTAGCAAAAAAAAGTCTATAACTGTAGATATCTCATTATGACAGCAAATTTTCACTGAAAATGTGAAAATGATATTTCCTGATGAACTCAACATTAAACCATAAAAGGCAAAAGCAAAAGGCAAATGTACACACTGACAGACATACACTCTAACTCCCTTGTTCCCATACAACAGATAGTGGCTCTACTAAAACACATTTCAGAAACTAAATGCTGTTTGTTTAAAGTTTTACCTAGAAAAATACAACTTGAAAGATTGCAATGCAATTTGAAAAAGTAATCCACAAACCCTGCAGCTGCAATCCTAAGCCTTCTTGCACTTTCAAACAAGTAATGATGCCATGAAAATAAGTTCCCACATGGTAAACTTTTCCTATTTGCATTCCTTCTGTGCAATTCATCATACCATTAATCAACAAGATCCAAAGTTAATGCCATAAAAGTTACTTCAGGCAGTCTCAAAGATATGTTAAAATAAGAAAATATGAGAGAAAAAAGGGTTGCATGTAGTGAATAGGTGCAAATTAGTGTATTTAATAGTAAGAAGGATGTATTCGTTCCTATGAAAGTGCACTGTCTGTTAATCCAAGTTTATCCGAAGATTTTAACATCAGAACACAGCATCATTCTCCTAAATACACCACAAAACAACCGAGGCTCAATACCTGAAATAATATTACAAATTGTAACCTGTAACATGTTGAAACTTGTAAGACATTCATTCTAATGACCTGCTTCATCATCTATATAATGAATAAACCTCACAGAAAACTGAAATGTGCTTGTGTAATGATGGCTATTATGAGTTTATTTCTGACAGCAGCCTTATCTAAAAAAAGATAACATGCTCATTAAACAATAAGCTTCATGCTAAATATCAACTGAATCCAATTTACATATATACTTCATTAATATAGCCTGTGCATTTCACTTACATAAGGTTAACGGTCATTCACTGTCATTCAAAGTAATAAAAAAATGGAATCTGCAAAATCATAGTGTAATGAACAAAATTATATGATAAAAATATGGAAAAAATTATGATAAAATTCATAAATAAACACAATGATAATCAGTATTAACAATAACAATTATATCACTGCAACAGACATTTAAAAAAAAGCAGGCACTCAAAAAAATCTCATGACAAATTCAAGGAAAATCATCATCACTTCAAGTAATTAAGGCAAAAGCCATTAGAACATACTGCAAAAGCTTAATTTGCACTGCTGAATGTAAAATGCATATTCTCACAGAACCTACTAAACACTGGTAAGTGGCTATTTAAGAAGACATCATGGGAATGTAGAACTCACCATGACAGGTGTCACACAACTTTCCAAAGTACGAGACCCGAGTCATGGTGCGGTCAAAGTCGGCAATGACCTGAAATGTGTTAGTGAAGGACTTTCTATGCTATGTAACATCATCTGGACCTAAAAGGCTAACTGCACTTCTTTATAAATAAATAAATGAATAAATAAATAAAACAGCACTGCATTTCTGCTGGAAGCAGTTTTCTGAGTCTTTTTTCTTTTCTTTTCTTGTTTCTTTATACTTTTTAATGCTTAAATAATTACATATTTTAAATATATCTCCAGTCCTTTAACATGAGGTATATGGTGTACATCATCCAGATACTACAGGACCTACTAAACAATGCACAGAAGCCAGATCTATTACCCATATAAATGAATAAACTAATGCAGATCTATGATTCTCATAACTTATCCAAGCAATGCAGCCAATTATATTTTGGCTAATCTCATTAACTTTTCATGACATATTGAAGTATAATGTTTAAGAAAGTAGACTAAGAGACATAAGCACAAGAAGTGACACAAAAAGAAATGGACAGAGAGAAATTGAGGGAGAATTAAAGCAAGAAAATACAATACAGTATGAAAAGAGGGCTTGCACATATAAAACCAGAAACATGAAGAGACTGCAAATACAAAAATACAATTCTTTTAGACAAATATGAGCTGAAAGGCAGAAATAAGACTGCAGGAGACAAAAAGATTATAGGCATTAAGCTAGCAACCAAAGAGAGACAAGAGAAAGAGAAAGAGATAACGAGATACAAAAAAGCAAGATAAGAAATACCAGAAATACTGAGAAACTTGAAGAGAAAACACACACACAAACACCACAGGTTTTTAACAAACAAAATTTCTGCAAATAGAAATAAAAGTTGGAAGGTGGTTGCAGGAAACATATCAATCTAATTGGAGCAAGTATCGCAAACTGCTGAACACAAGAATGAATTAGGTCTAATTTCCTTTGTTAACAATATTCTAATGACTAAAAGAGCATAGTACATCTTTTCTTGTATTCCAGAAAATTATAAT
The DNA here is from genome assembly GCF_015228065.2 of Penaeus monodon. NCBI lineage: Eukaryota > Metazoa > Arthropoda > Malacostraca > Decapoda > Penaeidae > Penaeus > Penaeus monodon. The sequence continues at coordinate 4,699,358 of NC_051392.1, read as the reverse complement.
CTATACTATACAAATATACCTTTACCATTCTTTTCAAAGTGTTGAAAAACAACCAAAATGCACGAACTAATGTATAAATCTCATTAGCGAGAAACGTAAGAACACCAAGCACATGGGCTACAGAGCTTGGATAATGCGTCTGTTGGTAGTTCATTTCCCAATTACGTTGACTCACCAAAGCTGGACTCTGCCTTCTGTCCATTCACATGAAACCTTGTAATTGTCATGTCATAATCTGCAATAATCTGTAAGTTGAATGAACAGGCTTACTATAAAAAAGCAGCATATAATGACATCTTGTCTGCTACAGGACTCATCTGGTCTTGTTATAGCAGTACCTTTCATAAGTATTGTATAACTAATTTTGAAAAAAAAAAAAAATGTGCATCAGCAGTAATATCTCTGAAATCATATTAGAGGAAAATATACATTATATTAATCTTTGCTGTAACTGACAACCCTAATTGGTAATAAAAATTTATGAAGATGCCTGGACACCCTGGACAGAGACCAATATTTTGTTGCATTAAATTAAATACTCTGGTATTAAACTGTAATGCCTACACTAAGAGTGAACCTGCTTTAATTCATCCTTTTAACCGAAGCTGCCGGGAATGGTATGTATGTACATGCTATGCCCACTGTGAGTTTAATTTATTTATTGTTTCTACACATAGATGGCTCCACAAGTACCAAGTCACCAATGAGCCAATTACGAGTACTACCTGTCTCACCTGTATACCCTTTTCCAGAACTCAATGTCAGGAGGTTTATGCACTGTCCCTTTTTTATTTTATTGAATTTTGTTACATACAGATGGCTCCATGTGGGCTCAAGCCAGCAGTTGGCCCAAGTGACCAATCCTGATTTCCCTATTCCTTGAATTGGCAGGAAAACATGTTTTTCTTTCCAAGACTATTAATATTGACATTATTATCATTCTTACTGGTATTATGATTATTAAATTGTTATTAAAATATTAACAACATCAAAGAATGAAATAACTGAAATAGAAGCTTTCAAAAAATCAAGGAAAAGGGTAAACAGATGAGATAGGTAAGACTAATAATCTGACTCCTTGGTGAATAAGCACTTGTAGAGCCATCTGTGTAAAGACAACAGATAAACCTTTATTACAGTGGGCATGGCATTGTAATCTTGCCACCGACTGACACTGGGTTAATCTTCTAAATATTTTCTGGTATAATAGCGCTGTTAGTAATGTCAGTAGCACAATAATAATTATAATGTCTATAATAAAAATAACTGCATTGATATTGATAGCATCAGTCGAAAAAAAAAAAAAAAAAATCCCACAAAGGATGGAAAGGTGAAATCAGCTGAGGTCACAAGGTCTAATAATTGTGGCTAAGCATTTGCAGAGCCATCAATGCGCAGAGACATTTCGCAAAATGATACTACAGCAAAATGACATTTTCCCTGAGACTTTGGGTTAAAATAATCCTGACAGTAAAATGTTAAGGCTGCACAGAAAAAGAAAAAAATAAATAAATAATAATAACAATAATAAAAAGAAAAAAATATAAAAATAAATCTAACTTCTTCCCAACCTCTCTTTCTATCCACAATATACATGTACACACACACACATTCACTCTCATTCAGTCAAACACACTTAATTTGCATACCTAGCTCTATTTAGCTATTCCCCCATCTTCTTGCAAACTTATCTATGTCTCTAGTATTTCCTTTCATGTCATATTTGTTTTTAATTAGCCAAAATGTCTAAACACAAAAAACTTTTAGCACATATATGCAAGTTTGGCATATACAGATTTGCTCATCAGCTTTTTTCTGGTTAAGTGTAATACCGCAATCCAGTGATACCAGTCCTGTGTAGTCAAGTGTAGAGTAGTATAGTTATTAATTTAGCTGATACCATAGTTGTCGTGACATTACACAAAGTTCTTCAAGAATGAGACAATCTTTTTCAAATGATAATTTTTGTAACTAAAAATTGCACACTGAGTCTGGTGTAAGCAGCACATATTAGTATATCATTGTATTTGCTTAATTACTGTGAACACATTATCAGCATTTAATTGCAAAAAAAGAGGATGTCTTCTTCAATGTAATTCACTTCAGTAAGATTTTTTTTTTCTATAGCTGAGAAATATATTGAACTTTTAACCAGGAAGTATCTATCGCCTTTCGATAGATACAACCTGAACTATTACAATAACTTATGCATTATGGAATTATTCAAATACTAAATAAAATTTATTCAGCCACTAATGCCATTATTTTTGGCCAGTACAAGTACTGCTACCACAAGTTTTTAAAAACAACACTAGCCTACTTTTGATATAAAAAATTTTGCCTAATTTTAATTTACTTGATACTGATGGAAAAAGTAGGATAGTTAGGATCTGCTCGGTTTTATATATTTATACAAATGTGCATATATAATATACTAATAAAAAATATATCCAAGGAATAACCAATATCTGTTACCAATTAGCAAAATCTTAACAGCAAAATAAAAAATAAAAATCTTAACTTGTATCTATTTATCAAAACATTGAAGAATAGCTTTCTAACAAAATATGTACACATTACAGTTTCAATTATTTGTTGAAAAATAATGCAAAAGTGTCAAAAAATAACACTACAACCCTAGTTTTTAACTGCAATCTGTGCCATGTGTACTACACTATTTCAAGCTATTATATTATATAATCCTATAACTATTTTTACTATTAACAAATTTGAATTAGATATAAGCTTGAATACCAAAAGAAGCCGTTCCACATAAAGAAATATACATATATATCAAAAAATATATATAGAGCTTTGATACCTGCATGCAAGGCTATTTATTCATTATAGCAGTACGATTTAAAATAAAACATAAAATCACCAGAGAACAATACATATTTATTCACGTCAACTAATAAGAAAACATATCTAAAAAGAAAAAATAAACAACATAAAGAGAATAAGGGCAGTAAGATTATCAAACAACTAAAGACCAAGTCAATGAGAGTGCACCTGCCAATCAGACCAACCTAACCATATTCAGGAGATAACAAAATGCCATCACTCCTGCCGTATTTCGCCTCGTCTTCAATTGCCAGATCATATTACGTATTTTTTCCTCCTACCTTTAAATGAGCCGTGGGACAGAACACATTCTAGAATCGAGACTCGGACAATTGGACAACGAACCTGGTTAGTCCCACCCCTTCCCTTTGTCCAATCCTCCCCTACCACTTACCCCAGGAGCAGTGACAGCGCTGACCCTCGTAATGAACCCGCGTCAGAGTGAAGTCATAGTCCACCACCAGCTGAGGGCAGACTAGTGGTCAGTCAATATCTTTACATGTTGAAATTAGAATGTAAAGTCCGTTTAGTTGCTTAGATCCTATGGGACATACTACAAGCATAAGAAATCAATCTGTCAAATAATGGTACATATAAACATTAGATAAATAAAATGGTATTTACAAGATATGTAAAGGTTAAAATGTAACAATGACAGACATAAATGATTTGTTCTAATTTCCCTATCATTGTCAGTACTTGCTTCCTGAAGATATAAAAGAAGCAAATGACCAGGGATCATTGACAGGAATTAATGCATTAACA